>NW_007730423.1:120697-149916 GCF_000696425.1 Galeopterus variegatus
TGTTGCAGAGATTTTCAAATTCTGATAAAATTCTTTAAGGAGTCAGGGCAGGATAGAACACGATATTAATGATGATGCTCCTGTATTGATAGCAATTTACTATGTTGATGTGTAGCCATTCCATAAAGATGGGTCTATATTACAACAATACAGTTTTTGTTATTTAAATAAACACTAAGACTAATTAATCAATGAAGTAGTCTCCACCAGTGGAGTCAACATGAGAGGCATTGTAATTATTTTAATTCCTCTTTTGGAATTTTCCATGCAACCAGTTTCCCCGTCAAACACACAAAATTTAAGATAGATATTCAGTAACATGTAATTTTGGACATAAAGTAAAATTTTTTATCTTAACAACATCATAATTTTCATTATTCTTAGTTTAAATATTTTCATTGTTTAGGTTGTTAAAATCAAATATATTCACTAGAATCAAGATGTGATACATGTGAACTTTAACATTTACATTAAATTGGAGGTGGAAAAGTGTGATGATTTTGAGTCTGATAAATCTGGTATAAAATTTCTACTTTGCTAGTGATGTGGTATGTGCGATCCTGAGCCATTTATTAAATCCATCTATGCCCAACTTTCCTCACCTATGGAAAGGGCATAAATCAGGGGTGGGGTTGGGAGTGGGAAAGGATGGATAGGCAGAGCATGGAGGATTTTTAGGGCAGTGAAAGTACTCTGCATGACACTATAATGGTGGATACATGTCCTTATATATTTGTCCAAACCCATATAATGTACAACACCAAGAGTGAGTCCTAATGTAAACCATAAACTTTGGGTGATTATATGTCAACGTAGGTTCATCAGTTGTGACAAATGTACCACTCTGGTAGGAGATGTTGATGATGGTGAGGCTATGCATGTAATGTACCACTCTGGTAGGAGATGTTGATGATGGTGAGGCTATGCATGTGTGGGGACAAGGAAGATATGAGAAATCTGCTCTAAAAACTTAAATTCTTCTAAAAGAGCATAAAATACATTTATCCTTTGTTTTATTGTGAAAATACTATGAAACAGAGAATTTAAATAAAAAATACCAAACTATATTTAATATAGACTTTCATAAATGGTAATTGGTTTTATTAAAACGTATTGTGGTGGCCTAAGTTCTGAAGGCGAATTTTAAAAGGAATTCCAGAAAATAATTTAATAATGGGAAATGCTATTGGAATAATTGTTTAAACTCTAAAAGTAACTGTTTTTAAGAGAAAGTAACTCATCCAAAGGCATGAATTTTGGGATTTTAAAAAAGTAATTTTGCTTAGTTGAGGTCATAATTACTATAAAGTGGCTTGCCCTCTAAGGGCTGGGTTTTCCCTAGATAATATAAATGCAATTTGAAATTTTTGTCACTAGATGGCAAACTTTAGTATAATTGCACAAGCTACTTGCTTTAAAAAAAAGTGTCAAATCCTGTATTTTTCTGTGATAGCAGAAATTCCCCCTATACTGATTAGTTTTGACCAGTCCACCAAACACCTAGCACTTATAAAAATATCGATAAATAGTAAGAATTTAATCCTGTAAAAATCACTTAAGAATTGCATTATCAATTTTAAAATTGTAATGTTATATAAACATGTTTGAGGATCATATAATTAGTGCTTAATTTCTTTGAACTGGTTTTTCCATGCTATTGTTCAACTCGCTCTAGTTTTTTTTGTTTTTTTTTTTTTTTTTTTTCCTTTTTTGTACTTCTTTTTCTAAGTGGAGACTTCTGTAGCAGTTTTTTGGAAAGAGCAACCATTCTTCAGCTTTGCAGCTCCTATTGAAAGTTAGGCACCTTGCTGTGTTTCTACATCTTTATCATTTTATCCTTTAATTAAACTATCATGAAACCTTGAGGCTCATTTCTGTGTAAAATAAAGACCACTGCCTTCACTACACCCAAGGGAAATGCACAGAAACAGAATTTTTCTTTCCATCCTGACCTTTTGCTTCCTGCAAAAAAAATTCATACCCCCAAAATCATGCTTTGGTGATTTTATTCTTATGTCTGTGTCTTATGTGGTGAAAAAGGTGCTATACACACACACACACAAAATGTGTGAACATTTGACTATAGAGAAATAATGTTAATTTCCATGTGTGTTTTGCATGGAATTAGAAATGTGATCATTTTGTGATTATGTAACTTCCTGCTTCACTTTTTGTTATTTCATTGCCATTTACAGATTGAAAAGGATCTGCTCATTAATATGAAAACCAAAAGTGTATCTTGGTTCATATTGAAAATAAGTGACTAAAATATTCAGTGATGATATTGAAATTTGACTGATTACTTCATCCTAGTGTTCCAACTCCAGCAATGCTCCTACCACATGGAGAGGGCGTGGTCCCCTGAACCCCATCAACTTCAATATCCAACACTCTTAAACTCATTCCTCAAGCAGATACAGAATTGTGTGGGGCCTGAAATTTACACATTTTAGAGGACTTTTAAAAATAAAGAATAAAAAATGCAGATATAAAACTAGAGATGAAAATAGATCTTTAATAGTATAAATATACTGCATGAGAATAAATCTAAATTTAGCCAATAATTATCAAAATATGAAGGGTCTTCAAAAAGTTCCTGGAAGGATTCCTATTTTCTTTTAATGCAATTTTTCCATGAGCTTTTTGAAATACTCTTGCAAAAATGAAAACATTTCAGCTAATTATAAATTTTGAGTAAAAATTATTATAAATAGCAAAAAATCTGGAACAATAACACACATGATATTAACTGTTTGATTCACCCTTTAATAATTTTTATTCACAACTTTTAGTTGCAAGTTCCTTAGTTGCTTCTTTTTATGGCACTGGCTTTTTAATATAATTTTCCATAGAATATAAAGATATTTCAGATCTTCTATAGTGTGAATAATCAAAATTTGTTCTGTTTTTATTATTGATAGTTTATAAGAATAGATTATAGATAGTAATATCAAGTGATTTTTAAAAAATTATCAAGTGTGGGGCTCCACTAGCACCTTCAGAGGGAGAATGGCCCTGCTGACACCTTGATTTCAGACTTCTGGCCTCCAGTATTAAGAAAAAATAAATTTTAAGCCACTCAATTTGTGGTAATTTGTTATGGTGGCTATAGAAAACAAATACACCTTCCTAGACCTGAGTGGGTCAGAAAACAAAGCAAAGCATATTCATACACATACACATAGGTGCACACTCACACAACACACATTTTTTCTAATTTGAGGTATAAAATGGCACCCAATTGTTTTAACTAGTGCCGTGAGCCATCCTGCTATAGGGAATGGCATGGGAGCCTGAGTGATACCCCTTGTTCTGCAGGCTACAAGGGGGTCCCGTGTGTGTGGCATGGCTCCATGGAAGTTCTTGTTTGTTCACCTTTGGTTGCTTGACGAGGCTTCCCAGAATTAAATAGCCTAACCTTTTGGCTTAATATGGCTTTGGGAAATTCCCTGGAGTTTCTCAAAGGACATGTTAAAATACATCAAAATTAACTGGTTTCTTTAAAGGGCATTGTCAGTACTAAAGGTGTTTCAGAGGCATGTTCCTGGTATGGGTTGGCTCCATTTAATTTTGTCATTAATCTTCCTTGTTAGTGATGTGTGCATTAACCCATTGTGGCTGTCGTCATGCTCTTGTACGTGTGGAATGAAGTTATTATGTTAGGTTTCTATTTACATTCCCCCAGGGAGACGGTGGGTCCAAGTGCAGTAATGTTTATAACTAATTGATCATCCACCAGTTACAGATTTCTTTGTTTCTTCCCACTCCCATAGTTCCTTTGATTTACCAAGAACATGTTGTTTCCCTAGTAATAATAAGAATGATATATTGCGTTTTTGTTAGCTTGAGTAGGATCATTTAATTTTTCACTTTGTTCCTTGTACTGTTCCCAGAGTCAATTGGTAAAGAAATTAGAAAGTTTTACTATAAAGATAAATAGATAAAATAGTAAAAATATATAATAAAGTTTTTGATATTAATAGATTTTATTTAGTTTAGTTTATAGTATAATTGTTTTTAATAGTAGTATAAAATATAATAAAACTTTATAATCAAGTTTTATTATATAAAATCATCTTGTATATATTGTGATTTTGGTCATAAATTAAAATAATAAATATAAATATAAGACATTAAATTGCTAAAGATAAGTATAAGTAAGATTTTATAAGAATTTAGAATATAAGTTTATGTGTAAGTTTAAAAGGTGAATTTTGTCATTAATCTTCCTTGTTAGTGATGTGTACATTAACCCATTGTGGCTGTCGTCATGCTCTTGTATGTGTGGAATGAAGTTATTATGTTAGGTTTCTATTTACATTCCCCCAGGGAGACGGTGGGTCCAAGTGCAGTAATGTTTATAACTAATTGATCATCAACCAGTTACAGATTTCTTTGTTTCTTCCCACTCCCATAGTTCCTTTGATTTACCAAGAACATGTTGTTTCCCTAGTAATAATAAGAATGATATATTGCGTTTTTGTTAGCTTGAGTAGGATCATTTAATTTTTCACTTTGTTCCTTGTACTGTTCCCAGAGTCAATTGGTAAAGAAATTAAAAAGTTTTACTATAAAGATAAATAGATAAAATAGTAAAAATATATAATAAGGTTTTTGATATTAATAGATTTTGTTTAGATTAGTTTATAGTATAATTGTTTTTAATAGTAGTATAAAATATAATAAAACGTTACAATCAAGTTTTATTATATAAAATCATCTTGTATTTATTGTGATTTTGGTCATAAATTAAAATAATAAATATAAACATAAGACATTAAATTGCTAAGTATAAGTAAGATTTTATAAGAATTTAGAATATAAGTTTATGTGTAAGTTTAAAAGGTGATTCAGACCAGAAGCCTGACGCTGTCTAATGCCAAGCCTGACATGTTCTTTTTTTCAGACTGTCGAATATTTGAATGTTAAACAGCTTTGGAATGTAGAGATAACGCCTCCCTCTGGAGTAGAGGACAGGCATGTTTACTTCTCATTGTCAGACATTACGGGTTCCTGAGCTCAAGGTTTCTCTTCCATAACACAACCCACTACGCATGCAGGTGTCTTCTATACCTCTTTACGTGGCCCCTTGGTAAACAGGGCTTGTAGCAACAGTGCAAACATTGATACCCTGGCTGCTGCAAGTGCCATGAGTAATAAACTGTCTATCTCTCATCTGGGAATCTCATATCTTCTACCAGCATCCATAAAACTGTGTCAGACTAACTTCTTAGCTTATAAGTAGTATAAAATCTCGATGATGTGTTATCTTTTTCAAATAGTCTCTAGTACCTATGACTATTGAACATGCATCTCTGGCCTCTGTCTGTCTCATGAATTCACAGCCAACACTTGTGACAGTCTACTGGGCATCATTCCCCAGTGGGCTCATGACATCTCATATTAGATATGCCAAAATTGAACTTATTATTTTTCCTTCACTACATTTTCCCTTAATTTTTGATACATCAATTAATGTGATCACCATTTTCACACTTGAGTAGTACTTGACGCTTCCTTCCTCTGCTTTGATAAAATCAACTAATATTTCCTGTCAATCATACTCTCAAGTATAATCCAGGTCTTTTGTGAAAGAGACGTTGATATGGGATTAAATATGTAAGAATCTTATTTGAGGAAACACCCATGTGAAAGAAAATGTGGAGATATCTAGAAAGGCTGGGAAAGCCATCAGAGCATTGTGCAAGATTGCCCTTGAGTGAAAGAGAAAGGAAATAAAGATTTGGTGGGTGTGTCTGAAAATGCAACACAGTCTGGGGAAAGTTGATCAAGCTGTGAGGGATTCTTAGGGATAAACCAACCCTCAGAGAATTCTCATGTTTCCCAGGAATGGGCCTGCCTTAGTATTCCTGCTTTGAAGTGAAGTATTTCTGAGGTTTAAATGTGTTTAAACCACAGTATTGCTGTAGTATAAATGTGTCACCCAAAGTTTATATGTTGGAAACTTAATCCCCAATGCAACAGTGCTGGGAATTAGAGCCTAATAAGAGATGATTAAGTCGTGAAGCCTCTGCCCTCATGAATGGATTAATGTTATCGAAGGGGTGAGCTCATTATCACAAGAGTGGGTGTGTTATAAAAGTGAGTTTGGCCCCCTCTTGCTCTCTCTCATGCTCTCTCACCATGTGATGCCTTCCACCACATTACCTTGCGGTGAAAAGGCCCTCGCCAGATGCAGTTCCTTGATCCTGGACTTCTAGCCTCCGGAACCTGAGCCAAATAAACTTCTGTTGTTTATAGATTACCCAGTCTGTAATACTCTGTTACAGCAACACAAAATGAACTAAGATAGCAACTCATGAGAAACATAGATTGTCGTAAATACTGTAATGGTGGCCCAGGTCCATCACTCTGTCTTATTCGAAGATTTGTGAAATGCTGTCTCCTTGTTGCCACCATATGCGTCTTAATAATAGTTATACCTGACATAATTCAAAAACTCCCTCAGCTAACCTGTCCTGAACTTTGTTGCTAAAATTATGTCCCTAAAGCACAAATCTGATCATTTGTAAGAAACTGTTAAAATTTCCTTATTCCCCAATTCTATCCCTCAAGGTCTCATGCCTTTAAAATAATCTGCCTACCTCAGCATTTCAAGCAAGAGTATTTTGTGCAAATTCAGTCAGTTAATTAAACATAGCAACAAATTTTTGGCTATTTTATTGATGTTTAGTGGCTTGCACAAAAGTTTATAAATTTTAGGGTTAGGTTTAGGAGTCTCCTTGGGCAATTTCCTCCGCCTAGTATTAAAAACTCTGTATTAGGGCCCTAAGTACTTCTCACCTTATCTTCTACTCCATCCCTCCCAGGCTTTCTGATTGTGATGTTAAAATTTCTGCAGTGGGAAACAGGTATACCTTCGACTTGATGATTTCCATTCCTTTGGGTATATTCCCAGTAGTGGGATAGCTGGATCGTATGGTAGATCTATCTTCAGCTGTTTGAGGAACCTCCAAACCATTTTCCATAGGGGTTGCACCATTTTGCATTCCCACCAACAATGTATGAGAGGTCCTTTTTCTCCGCAACCACGCCAGCATTTATCTTTCAGCGTCTTTTGGATTTTTGCCATCCTAACTGGGGTGAGATGGTATCTCAGTGTGGTTTTGATTTGCATTTCCCAGATGCTGAGTGATGTTGAGCATTTTTTCATATGACTGTTGGCCATTTGCATATCTTCTTTAGAGAAATGCCTACTTAGCTCTTTTGCCCATTTTTTAATTGGGTTGCTTGTTTTTTTCTTGTAAAGATGTTTGAGTTCTTTATATATTCTGGATATTAGTCCTTTGTCAGACATGTATTTTGCAAATATTTTCTCCCACTCTGTTGGCTGTCTTTTAGCTCTGTTAATTGTTTCTTTTGCTGTGCAGAAACTTTTCAGTTTGATATAGTCCCATTTGTTTATTTTTCCTTTGGTTGCCCATGCTTTTGGGGTCATATTCATGAAGTCTGTGCCCAGCCCTATTTGCTGAAGGGTTTCTCCTATATTTTCTTTAATAAGTTTTATTGTTTAGGGGTGTATATTTAAATCCTTGATCCATTTTGAGTTGATTTTAGTACATGGTGAGAGATGTGGGTCTAGTTTCAATCTCCTGCAAATGGATAACCAGTTATCCCAGCACCCTTTGCTGAAGAGGGAGTCCCGACCCCAGTGAATAGACTTGATACCTTTGTCGAAGATCAAATGGCAGTAAGTGCATGGGTTGATTTCAGGGTGCTCTATTCTATTCCATTGATCAGAGTCTCTGTTATTATACCAATACCATGCTGTTTTGGTTATTATAGCTTTGTAGTATAGTTTAAAGTCAGGTAGAGTAATACCTCCAGCTTTATTTTTTTTGCTCAGCGTTGCTTTGGCTATTCGTGGTCTTTTGTTATTCCAGATAAATAACTGTATAGTTCTTTCCATTTCTGTGAGAAATGTCATAGGAATTTTGATGGGGATTGCATTAAATTTGTATATCACTTTGGGTAGTATGGTATACAGTGTATATTGACAAAATAAAAATTTAACAAAAAAAAAAAAAAATTCTGCAGTGGAAGGTCTGACAACCCCTTTAGATTTGCAGACAGCTCTGGTAAAAAATCTGGTACTTCTTGGAGCCATGGTGTTCACAATTACTGGACTTGGAACTGGAGAACACATGGAAGTTCTTGTACATTCTCATGGTTTTGGACAATAATTAAATATTCATTTAATGAAGAGGTGGTAATATCCCTTCATAAATTTTATGTGGGTCATACTTTATAGCTGTCTGCTCTCTTTTATTATTCAAAGATTTTTTAAAATATGAGGGGATTACATATTTGAAGATTTTTTAATTGCATTTTTCTTTTAAAAATTTCCTTTTTTTCCCCCTGGTATTTATTTTCATAGTTCCTATTTTACCCAAATCTCAATTGTCCTTATTCTCAATTATCTGAAGAATTAAGAAAAAAAAGTAATTGTATTTAATGTTTTTAAGTTATAATTATAATGTTATTAAAAATTAAACTAAATATAAAAGTAAATAAAATTAAAATTATTATATTTATATTTCCAAGAGTATTTTTGCTAATACATTCAAAATCACGCTTTAAAGTTTAATTAATTAAAATTAAATAAAATTTAAAAATAAATCAGAAATGTATATTTAATATTTTTGCATTTTAATTAAATCTTATTCGTTATTTTCATAAATATATAACTCTTTGGTGTTATATTTTGTTGTGGTTATTTTCACGTGTCAACTTGACTGGGCCACAAGGTGCATAACCACTTAGTCAAACATTATTTGGGGTGTTTCTGTGACAGTGTTTATGGATAAGATTAACATTTGAGTCCATGGACTGAGTAAAGCAGATGACCCTCCTAGTGTGGGTAGACATCATCAAATTCAGTTAAAGGCCCCTAAACAGAGCAAAAAAAGGCTGACTGCCTTGGGAATAACTGCCTTTAAACTGCCTTTAAACTGGGAGATCAACTGCCCTAACTGCCTTTAAACTGGGAGATCGACTTCTGCTTTGAGAAGTCAACTGAAACATTGGCTCTTCCTGTGTCTTGAACCTGGGGACCTTTGGACTGGAACTACACCGTTNATCATTTAATTTTTCACTTTGTTCCTTGTACTGTTCCCAGAGTCAATTGGTAAAGAAATTAAAAAGTTTTACTATAAAGATAAATAGATAAAATAGTAAAAATATATAATAAGGTTTTTGATATTAATAGATTTTGTTTAGATTAGTTTATAGTATAATTGTTTTTAATAGTAGTATAAAATATAATAAAACGTTACAATCAAGTTTTATTATATAAAATCATCTTGTATTTATTGTGATTTTGGTCATAAATTAAAATAATAAATATAAACATAAGACATTAAATTGCTAAGTATAAGTAAGATTTTATAAGAATTTAGAATATAAGTTTATGTGTAAGTTTAAAAGGTCAAGAATTGTCATTCAGACCAAAAGTCTGACGCTCTCTAATGCCAAGCATGCTGCTATTGTATAGTTTCCTGGCCACAAGCCACAGGCTTTGGGGTGAACTATTGATGCATGAGTAGATGTTCTTGTCACAACATGAGTTTGACCCTTCTTTTTTCAATAGAAACAAAATAAAAAATGTTTTGATTAAAAGATAAATCAATGTGTAAAAGATTAGGTAAAAACATATAAATAAAGCAAGATTTTTGTGGTTGTTGTCCACACTTGCACTAGACATCTGTAGTCCGTCGCTTTCTTTCCTCGCTGACGCCACAACCCCTATTCAGGTCCAACAAATCCTGCAGAGCTGGTCTCCGGCAAACTAGCATTCCAGTTTTTCAAGAAAGTTTGATTATTTTTCCATGTTTGTTTGTGATTTGTGTTAGGAGACAATATTATTTTGGTCTGTTATGTTTGTGCACATTTAGTGAGAAAGCCACTGCATGTTCTTTTTTTCAGACTGTCGAATATTTGAATGTTAAACAGCTTTGGAATGTAGAGATAACGCCTCCCTCTGGAGCATTTTTCTTTTAAAAATTTCCTTTTTTCCCCCCTGGTATTTATTTTCATAGTTCCTATTTTACCCAAATCTCAATTGTCCTTATTCTCAATTATCTGAAGAATTAAAAAAAAAAGTAATCGTAGTCAATGTTTTTAAGTTATAATTATAATGTTATTAAAAATTAAACTAAATATAAAAATAAATAAAATTAAAATTATTATATTTATATTTCCAAGAGTATTTTTGCTAATACATTCAAAATTATGCTTTAAAGTTTAATTAATTAAAATTAAATAAAATATTAAAATAAATCAGAAATGTATATTTAATTTTCTTGCATTTTAATTAAATCTTATTAGTTATTTTCATAAATATAAAACTCTTTAAAATTCAGTAAACATCATGTTGCCAAAGTGAAAATTGGTGTTATATCTTGTTGTGGTTATTTTCATGTGTCAACTTGACTGGGCCACAAGGTGCCTAACCACTTAGTCAAACATTATTCGGGGTGTTTCTGTGACAGTGTTTATGGATAAGATTAACATTTGAATCCATGGACTGAGTAAAGCAGATGACCCTCCTAGTGTGGGTAGACCTCATCAAATTCAGTTAAAGGCCCCTAAACAGAGCAAAAAAAGGCTGACTGCCTTGGGAGTAAGAGAGAACTCCTCCTGCCCTAACTGCCTTTAAACTGAGAGATCAACTTCTGCTTTGAGAAGTCAAGTGAAACATTGGCTCTTCCTGTGTCTTGAACCTGGGGACCTTTGGACTGGAACTACACCGTTGGCTTTTCTGAGTCTCTAGCTTGGCAACTCACCCTGAAGATCTTGGGAATTGTTAGCCAGCAGCCTCCATAATCATGTGAGCCAGTTCCTTACACATAATATAAATAATACGAAGATTAGATACATAATTAAAACATATAATATAATATAAATATTATCTAAGTATAAATTTATATTACATAAAATATTATATAAAATATATTTATATATAAAATATATATAATTAATAAAAATTTCATGTATATTATGTTTAAACTGTTATGTGCATACACACACACACATGCATGCACACATTTAAAAATAGGATAGATTTTCTGGTATCAGACAAATTTCTTCAGCCACTGCATGCATTCTTGTGACTACTATGCTGACTTATGAGTACACGCAGTTTCACAAATTAGGGCACCAAGGTAAATAACAAAGCAGATACTTGGCACTACTGGGAATCTATACTTAGTTACGCAAGAATCTATTGCATTCTTGCTCTCTGAGAGGAAGGATTTGACAACTTAATTAATTTGTCTTTTCTCTTATTTAAGCACTCCATCTTGTAATTTCTCTCTGCAATGCAAAATAGTATATGTCTTCCACACTGACAGAAATACTATTTGAAAACATTCATGACACCAAAATGTAATTGTTTTGTTATAAAGACTTAGAACAAGAGAACTAGAGAACATTATATAGTACCTTAACAATACAAGTCACAAAAGCAGACATGCAGACTCTATGTGAGTGCTGCCTGGAGAACCCCAAATGACATAACTGTTAGAAGCCTGTGATTTCTGAGGTCGTTAAAAATGGTGGATATAATCACAGGCCTCTCTTGCCTGACTGTCATGATGGTGAGGATAGAACTAGCCCGTTAAGTTTACCAACTTTGTTGGGGTTTAGTGGAATTATTAGGGCCACACATTGTGTTCTTTCTATAAAAGAAAAAGTAGACCTATTTTGAGGCAGACACTGTGGTAATCCTAGGCCTTCAATGGTAAGAAATAGACATGATTTCTGTCATTGTGGTTATTATAATCTAATTATGTACATACATGTTAAACAGTTAAACTCAATGAGTTTTTTATAGGGACTATATAGTAAAGATATATGGTACAACAGACATTCTATTTTATAGGGCATGGATCTTTGCTGCAGCTGATAAGGTGAGGCATGATGAAGGTTAACTTCTTTAACATATTTTAATGTTAAAGAAGGGTAATTTCCCCAATAAGAGGTTTCTCTGTTTATGTAAAGATGACCATATGTTATAAGAATCAACATTTAAGAACATCAGGGCTGGAGTCTTAAATTTGAGCTCTTTCATCACATGATTTCTATTTGGTGGCAGGAGAAATTATGAGAGCCCTAGGTAGAAAGTATGGAGTGGATATCGATGGGAAGAACGTCCGGAACAGTATTAGCATCTTGTGATCAAACAAACAAAACTGAGTCACACTGGGCAGAAAACAACGTTTGATTAGAATGACTGAAGCAGTTGTTACAGAGTTTCCTTGTCAAGGTTACACCCTTACTATGTTAAGTTGAATCATGAAGTGTACCTTTACAGCTCTATAGCCTTCTAAAGTGTCCTCCTGCTTTGGAGATTGACTGTTCCAACAAATGTTTAACCGTTCCTCCAGGACGAAAAGGAATTCAAACAAATTAATAAAATCTTTATTATTAACTTGGGGATTTTAGAACAAATTTCTGAGACAGAATCCTCCTCAAGGATCAACAAGTAAGTACATGAATATAAAATAAACTCCAGAACTATCTCAAAATTTGTGATATATATATACATACACACATATATATATATACACACACACATATATATTTGAGACAAATATAACACATTTAATATGTATTAGTGTTGAGTCCTATACTAGAGTTAAAGAAATAGCTACAATATCTGAAAGAGAACAATGGCTCAAGAGTATCACATATGATTTAGGTATTTAAATTTCCAATAAACTCAGTGTGAGTCAACAGCAACAGATGGCTGCTGAACATGCTAATAATATTTCTGAATACTTTAATAGGAGTGTAACCTCTAGAATGAAGAAGATAATGTATTTAGTGTTTAGAGTTTTAGACAGGCAAGTAAAGGTACAATGAAAAGCCAGAGAACATTTAGAGGGCAGTCACAGGATGATGAGAGTACACAAAACCAGGAGATATTTATCCTGAAAAAAGATAAAACTCACAGTTGTCTTTTACTGTGTGGAAAATTATCTTAAAAAAAACTGGATTAGACTTATCTATAAGTCTTGGTTTCTGTTTAGATAATGTTGTCAAGAAAGGAAACTTGGAGTAGGTGGCATTTTATCAGGAATGTGAAGGAGGTAATGGATTGAGCAGAAAAAAGATCTGGGAAAATTAAGTACAGTTTGGGAGAACAGTAAATGCACAGCCTTGGGGTAAGAATGGAAAAGGGTTCAGGAAAATAGTAAGATCATAGATGCACAGGAGAGAGGGACTCAGCGATGGGAGATTCTGTTACTAAGTGGCCAAGTTCTGCGGGAACACGTAATTGTCTGTTTAATTCACTACTATAACCCTGGCACCTACAGTAATGCTAGTACACAGTAGTTTCTGAGTAAATATTTATATCAATCATAACTAAATAAAAAGCTGGAGAGGGGAATTCTCACTGACAGTGTATATGATGGGTATTCTAGAAGATTTTTTCATTAAATCCCATTTTCTTCAAAATATAGTCAGTTTTCGAAAATGACTAGTTTGGGAATGAACTTGTCTATCGTGTTATTCTTCTTTCCTCTAACTGAACATAATCATCAAATTCTGTGACAATGTCAGAAACAAAATTGTATCTGGCAAAAGTAAATTTGAAAAAGAGGGATGAATGATAAATAATGTGTGCTTTTACTTCTTCACCTGGTCACATTAGTACTAAATTTCTCTGTGTTTAAAGCAAAATCTTTTATGCCTTTTTGGATTTATTCTTTATAGCTCATGTATCGTTGGTGAAGTACACTAAATACCAACCATAATTTTGTTAGGGTGTGTATGTCCTGTTATAAATGGCAATTCTGAGATTATCAGAGTGAAAACGACTTGTATAGAAAGGACCGATCAATAGTTATGCCTAGAGGATATTCGGGTGCAGTTTTTAGAAACCGTACTTTGACAATTGCATGGTTTCATTTTTCATATTCTTCTTCTTATTAATGAAAATTGTCATTGGCTTTTTTGAGACAATTTTGTATGTTCAGTGTATTTTTTTATGTTTGGCTTAATTTGAGCTCACGTGTGTTCATTAGTTAGGAAAAGGTTGGGAACCTAATACTCTTACTTGGTTTTTATCCAAAGGCAAAAAATAAAATTTTCAAAGGATATTGGGTGCTAATAGAAAGAAAAAAAAATATTTTGGGGCCCGATTGTTTTGTTAGATAACTGTCTCAACTCTGTCTTTCACATGCAGCTAAAGTTTCAGTTTCAGAGAACTAGGAAGCAAAAATTTAAGTGTAAAGGTAATGGGACTCTTTAGCCAAAAAGACTGAGAAGAATTAGAGTTCATTCATTTTAGTGATATCTCTTAATGATATGAAGAAATCACAGTATATATATATTACAATGTTTCTCCACATTAAAAACATATATACATATACTTCATTTATCTTTGGGTGAAGAAAATCCACACTGCTTTTTTTTTTTTTTTAATTGTTGTCGTATCTTTAGCTTTTCTGAAAACACAGCCACAGACAAGTGACTATGGCATCTAAATTACTAAAAGCATTTACTTTAATTTAAAACAAGCTTTTTCTTTGAAAAAAAAACTGATTTTAATTTTCTCTATTTTTGAAAGTTTGTAGAAGAAGGACTTTGAACTTGGCAGCAACCAAACTGTATGTTGAAGGGGTAACTGCAAAAAAAAAAAAAAAACAATTAGGAAAAACCTTTTGTACTATTGCAGTTCTTTAGGCCAGTAGATGCATACCAACAATAATTTTGAGTTTTACAAATCCCTGGACTAATCCTTTAGTGATCTGCTTTTCAAATTAGCTCTATAAATAGAATATAAATGAACAATATTTAAATTGATAATGCATAAATTAAGACAAAAAAGTCTATATGAAATAAACAATTATTTCTTCATTGAGAGAAGACATTAATATATATGCATTGCTTTAAAAAAACCTTCACTATTCCCAATGCTTACTCTCTTTTAAAATATATGTATTTTATTTATAATGACATATTTTGACATACACAAAATAATATAATCTGTGATAGACTGCAAAACTAGCCTGCAAATTCTTCCCCTCCCATCAAGAGGAAGATTTTCTGCATTTGGTTCTGGGTTGACCATGTGGCTTGTTTTGATCAATCAGACATTAGCAAGCATATTATGAAAATGCTTATAAATTTTTGTGACTCTTTTAGATGAGCTAATAAAAGATTGGTTCAGTTTGCAAGAAGAATTTAGGAAGAATATAAATGGGCCATGATGTGCTGAGCTAGAAAATAAAACTTTTTCACTTCAACCAAGGAGTTATTTTTAAAATAAATAAAAACCTGGAAGATGAAATCCAAAACACTGCTAAAAAAACTCGGCAATAGAGTAATGTGATCAAATCAGGGTCATGGCATCAAATCAAATCAAGGGTGTGGTCTTAAGACCTCTAAAGGTTTTAAGGGGCTTGACATATCCAAAATAGAGAAAAGCCTGTCTGAAAAACAAATGGGGATGTGACTTTTTATCACATGCAGTGGTCTATTGTCTGATACATAGAAAGCCTATGAAGATTTTTAAAGGGAGTTCTATCAATAAAAGGGCCCCAGCTGAGAAAATTGCATAAAACCCTCTGTGCCTTCCATTTTCTATGGATAGGAAATAGGCTGAAAAATTTACTCAGCTTTTCTTGTAGAAAAGGAAGAACATCTTAGAGGGTAGAGCCAAGAGCCTAGAGGATGGAGTTAAGAGCCTGGAAGAACAGAAGGATGGATGAAGGCGTCACTCTCACGAAACAGTAGAAAACAGTGAACTGGGAGCTACTTGCAGGGAAATAACTAGACCCTGTCCCTAAGGAAGGGAACTTGCCAACATTTGTTCAGGAGGATTACATAGTAGCTATGGATCAATGACTACTACTGTCTTTTATTCACCTACTCTGTGAATGGAAGTATCAACTGCAGTTGCATTGTTCCTGTCTCACTATTGTCTGTTGAGGGAGTCTGTTTGTAGGGAGCCAGATAGCAAATAACTTGCCTTTTTAATTCATAGGGCCATGAAACAAGAGGAGCCACCAGAGGAGCATCATCTGCTTTCAGACCGATACAGACCATGAGATCCTACACTTCAAGCTTGATGGTATAATCCAGCAAGATTCTGAGGGCCCTGGGGGTGGAGGTGAGCACATATTTCATGCAGGAGGAATGTGAATAATTGTGACCGGGAGGACTATGGTGTTTTTCAAAAATGGCCACACAATACTTTGCAGCTTCTCCCATCAACAGGTGGAACCTATTTCTTCACCTTTCGGTTCTGGATTAGCCATGTGACTTGTTTGGCTGAGGCTCTTTAGCAAGGATGATGCAAGCAGGGGCTTGAAAAGTGCTTATGCACTGAGCATTACGTCTGGTGGCATCTGAATCCCTTCCTTCCTTATGGAAGACAAAGTTGCTCTAGATGTGGCTTCCTCCCAGTAACCAGCCCCATGAAGACCTGGAAGTTGACTGCAGGCATGAGTGAGCCCAGGAGAGATTTGGAAGGGAAACCAATCAGCTAAACGAAGCCCAAATTGTCATCCACAAAATTAAAGCTTAAATAAATGTTGTATTTTGAGGAAAAACATTTTGGAGTGTTTATTGTACAGCAAAAACTAATGTAGCATCACCCTAAATATAAAATTGCTAATATTTTTCATATTTTCTTCCTTTTTTCTGAAAAAGAATAAAATAAAATAAAATATTACTGATTGATATAAAGTGAGAATCCTTTTTTTTCTTTTCTGCTGAGGAGTAACCCCTCTCAAGAAGCTGATTTGTATCACTTCCATGAACACTACATATTTAAACTTTTACAAGCAATACATAATGTTGTTTTGCAGTTTTAACATTTTACACAAATGATATCCACTGTACTTTTATTTGCTTGAATTTTTATTTAAAAAGTCCTAGTATGGTTTGAAACTATAGTCATTCATTCATTTTTTAAAACATTGATTGAAAGGCAGTAATTCACAAAGACATGCAGTGGCTAGTGAAAATCTGAAAAACAAATGTACATAAACTGGTCTCCCTAGACCACTAGAATGACAGAAGCAGCTAGAATGATCCTTTGTAAATATTAAACACTCCTCTGATTAAAATCCTGTGATTTGTTTTTTTATTTCACTCAGAATAAAAGTCAAAGTCCTTACAATGACCCATGAGACCCTTCGTCTTTTTAAGGTACTTTTAAGCTCTCTTACTTCATCTTCTAGTATTTTTATCCTTCCTTACTCAAACAATAAATAATGGAAGATTGCACATGAATTCCCTAGCCTCCCATCCTTGAAAATGGTAATTCTGGAAAGCATTCTGTACATGCCTCACAGTCTCTGGTGAAACTACGTACATGTTGCCCACAGTAGTGACCTCAGTGATCAATTTCTTTTGTTAGCTTTGCCTCCCTCCCTGGATCACTCTACCTGCTCCATCATTCCAACTTCCTAGGACTATATCCCATATACACCCAATTTCCTTGCACCACGTACCTTATCGTTGTTACTTCCATAGGTAAGACCATTGCAGAATCTTTAATCAAGCAAGGAAGAGACTCGCTGGACAATGGGGAGAGGATATTTCTGTCAAGTGGGGAGACTACCAGGGTATGAGGACTTGCGGAATTTGGAATTATCTGAATTCTCCCAAAGCCCCTATTGCAATTTACCATTTGACACTTTATCACTGAAATCTCTGAATTTGGAGGTATCCTCGATTACTCACTTTCGCTCACACTACTTATCAGCTGTGTTGTTAAAATATATTCAGAAACTGACCACTTCTCACTGTCTTTGCTGCAAACACCCTGGTCAAAAACAAATAAATAACATCAACTTTGCACTGAAATACTGCAGTAGCCTCCTAACTGATTTGTTTACAACCCTGTCTCTCTATACTCTGTATTTCATAAAAGAACAAGAATGATTAAACATAATTCAGGTCATTTCAAACATGCCATTCCTCTTCTTAACACTCTACAAAGTTTCTCTATCTCAGCTAAAATCTAAATCCTTACAATCACCCCCCCCCCCCCTTTTCTAAAATCCCCCCCCCCCCCACTTTTCTAACTGGCATGGCCCTACATGGTCTTGCCCTTGCTATCCCTCTGATTTATCTTTTACACCTTACTTTCTGCACACTAGGCTATAGATACACATGACACGCCAGACAAACCTTCCTCAGCAACTTTGTGTTTGTGGTTTCCTCTATGTAGAATGCTCTTCTTCCAAATAGCTGTATGACTTGATCCCTGACTTTCTTCACCTCTCTGCTCTAATGCTCTCTTATTAGGGGTATGTGGTGGATGTAAAAATGTTCTGTTCAGATTTGTGCCCTGGGAAACATAATTGACTGATAAGCCCAACTGACTCCACTACCATGTTTGAGCCGAAGCTATGGTTCCTGTGGGCTGCTCTGAACCAGTGACTGACCATGGTGGGAGGAAAGCTGGTCAATTCCTGCTGAACAAGAAACTTCTTAAACAGGTGATTTTGGCTCAAGGATTCCCTTTTTACCTGCTCAAAAATTTTAAAAAATTGCAGTTCCCTCTGAGATTCTACCTACACAATTTGTTTCTTTGGCTCTCTCCTTCATAGATGGTATGAAAGCTCTCTCCACCCTTTTCTGACTCTGTCTCCATCTTTCACAGGCATTTCCCAATGCATCTCTTGATCATCTAATCCCATCTTGGAGTCTGCTTCTTGGAGAGATGCAGGAAGCTTTCCTTGGTCATTTTCGGTAAAAGATTCCACCATAATTCTCTAGTTTTAGCCCAGCTTCATTTTTCTTCTCCTGTTATTTTAGGTGTTACTTTGCTGTTTACTTTCTCTCCCTTACTCCAATGGAATATAAAATCCTTAAAGGCAAATAATTTACTTATTTATTTAGTTTCTATAGCATAGCATTTGTGGTAGTGCATTTTATGAGGCTGGCCATAAAAAAACTGTTGAATAAATAAACTTATGAAAAAAGAGACCTAAAACAGTTGTGGATTCTACCTATGTTGTAATGCAGTAAAGACAATATCAGGTTCTGTGTTGCTAAGCAGCCCTGTTTCTAAATGAGAGAAAAATAATAATTTTATGCATGCCCTAAAATCTTTGGGTTGTCTGATAATAGTTGAGGTAATAATTTAAAACTTTGAGCAGTTAAATTATTTTTTAAACTCTCCAGCACTGCTATAAGAGCCTGCTCCAAAAAGAGCCCTGGTTTTTTGGATACACATTAAAATTGTGTAAATAGTAGTCACTAAATTCCTCAAATCTTACTTTAATGCACACTTCATTCCAAGTGACCAGTGACGTTAAGTCAATGTTTCTTCATTATGTGCCATGGAATACCAGCATCCTTCCTCTAATACTAATCAATTCTTTACTGACTTCATATTCAATAGAGATGACCAATTTCAAGTTCTCACTTTTTTTTGAGTGCCAGATGCCTGAAACCACTGCTGAAGTAAATTGCTATATTGGTCATTGTCCCTATCATAGGTCAATAGACTCCACTCTCACAAGTTTAAGATAAAAGGATTTATTAAGATATTAATAAGATTCCAGGAACAACTCTCAGACTACACCACAGAACTAGGTAGTTAAGCAACTAAGGCTGCTGATCTCAGTGCTTCAGTCAGGGTTAGGAAAGGGCCATCTCATAAATTCACTGTCTTGGCTCCTGTGTGCTCCAGAGACTTGGGCGCCCTATGTCTGCTGGTTTCCTGGCACGGCTTACTTATGAATCAGAGTCTCATACAGGCACATCAAACTAGCAGAGCCCAAGTCACATATCTGCAAGCTAATGGAATAGGTAGTTGGGAATATAGAAAATATTTCTAATTTGGGAAAGTAAGATTGAAAATATGAGGAGCTATTCAAGTACACAAAGGATGCTTGATAGTTTTTGGACAGCTGTTCATGACAGATTTCCACTAAAATTAATATCTGAGATCTGGTGACATAATAGCAAGCACTTATAAATAGCTTACTGTGTACAAGTTTGTTTCATGCAGTCTGCAACTATCAATTCATTTCATCATTACAGCTCCCTTGTGCTGGTAATACCATTATTTATCTTATATCACAGATGAGGAAACTGAAGCACTGAGATGTAAAAGAACTTATCCAAGGTCACATTGTTAGTATCTGGCAGAGCCAATGTTCAGATGCAGGTAGTGGCTCTGGAGTCTAAGCTCTCAATCTTAACCCAATTATACAGTCTTTCTCACACACACAAACATATAAACGGTATCAGAAAATAAATATAGAATAGGCAAAAGAGAAAAAGGAAAAAAGAAAATGGGTAGAATTTCTGAATAGGAAAATCACAGAAAATTAGACTATGATGACTAATAAAAATGGAGTATTATTTTTATCAAAGGAACTATGATATAACTATTTCATATTTCTTTCGGCCCAATTTCCACACATATTATTTGGATAAGTCATTTTAATCTTGAAGAAATTTCCTTAGACATCAATTTCTCAAAATTTCATTTGTTGATTCTTCAAATACATACTTCAATTTGCCTTCAAACTGTCCCGTACTACTAACCTTCAGAGCAGATATAGTACTTACCTTCAACTGCTTATTTTTAGGGTGTTAGCATCATAAGGACTTGTGCTGTGTTTTACATAATCTCAGTGTTGTACTTGGTATTCATCACACTCTAGCCATCGATAGAAATTGTTACATAAAGCATTTGTACATAATCAAAATGTTGGCTACTGACTCTTCAAGGATTATTCAAAGATTCTGGGCAGTCTCTCCCCTTGAAAATGTCTAATGTGTGGTGAAAAAAAAAAGTGAAATAACTTGCTTTCTTCACAATTGAACATGCTCTAATCTCCTCACTTATAGTGTTCCTCCTGCAACATATATTAGCATATTTATTAAACCAACAGAGATTAAATTTCTTTCAAAGGAGATTTTAAAAAGCTACAAATCGTAATGATCCCTAATCAAAGCAGAAGATAATAAAATTTTGCCAGACAGAAATTCATCCACGTAGTGAATTAAAATAACAAGATGAAAAGGAAAAAGAAAAAAGAAGAAAATAGATTCAATGGGCTCTGAATTTAAGATGTAAGAAAAGCTGTCCTTAGAAGATTAAATCTACCTTTGAAATAAAAGTGATTTAAAATCAGTCTCAATTAGATTAAATTGCACTTAACATGATTCTCTTTCTCTAAAATGTCTTATATTAGCTTTCCTATTTGATTTGACTATGGTGTGCTTTGCATATCAATATATTCATAAATTAAGCTGTCTGGATTAATTTAAATTTGATTTAACTTGGTTAACACTAATAATCTTTTTTGACAAATTGGAAAAAAAAAACACTTTGAAAGATTGAAGACAGTAAAAGAACATGCAAATTTTTACATTCATGAGAAATAGATTTTATTGGCCTTAAGATAATATTAAAACTGCATGGGTAAAACAATTCCTGCAGAAATTGTTATCGCAATGCCTATGAGAAATAAGCAAGGGTGAAAAGACCAATCAACAGTATTGTAGATTATAAGAAAAACTGTGCTTTAGATTTTAAAACAATGCCTGCCTGCTTTTGAGAAACTTGTATGTATTTGTACTTTAGGGGAGTCAATTTTTCCTGAACCAATTAATAAACAAGACCAAGGGGTCCAGCAAATACCAGTGGAAATGCTGATATTGGACTATGTATGGGCATAACTGCAGGGAGTCTGTGTTACTACACTGAAGCTAAAAATGAAGCTAATTATACCCCAGCCATGCCAGACTGGTCAGGGCTCCCTTCCACAGATCCCTTCTCCCAAGTAGATCTGAATATGGTTCTTTCTGGGCAGCTTCTCTGGAGAAAAGGAGGTAAAAGGATGGGGAAGATTTACTTACCCCAAGAGTTCCTGTCTCGGACTTTTTGATTATGTAAGCCTCTCCTTCCTACTTCCAATCTGAGCGAAGGAATATGTTAGGATATATAGAGATCCAGAGGTTGAAAAATGGTGTACATCTGGTACATCCTGCAACTATTAAAATAAATTGACTGGTTCAGTAGTGTGTATTTGCTTGGTAAACACAGATTCTATTAACTCTCCATATTGGAGAGGAGGTTAATATACCAACACAGGAAAACTGGAAGCACAATTAAGGGAGTGTCATGCCAAAGGACAGACTGGGTATAGGGAGGAAAGAAGGGAAGAATATCATGGCGAGTGCTGCCTATTCCTAGTGCCTTTTATATTTTAAAGACTTGTTTGCTTTTTTTTTTCCCATTTCTTTTTTTAGTAGCTGTTTGTTCTTGTCCTCTGCCCACTTTTCTCTTGGGATTTTGGTGTTTTTCTTATTAATTTTAGGGTGTCTTTTCTATTAAGACTATTAAGCCTTTGCTACGAACTCTGTTGCAGATAGATTCCCCCTCCCTGTGATTATTTCTCTTTTGACTTCATTTACAGTAATAGCCACATATACTTAATTTTTTTTTGTTTTTGTTTTTCTTTTTTTTTAAAATTTTTTGGATGGGCCGTTAGCAAATATCTGTATTATACACTAAACTATTACAATGGTACTTAAAATAATGTAAATTTGAAGTAATTGTTATAAAGTAATAAAAGTGGAGATTACTTAAGTATTTAAATTATGAAAGAATAATGCAGACTTTTTATTGTTTCTTAACTGACTAGAAAGAGCCACCAGCATTACTCTGTGCCTTTTGGACTTCAGTTTGTGTGTTCCGTAGGAATTGTGTGCATTCCATTCACACGGTATTTCTTTAGGATACTGTGATGAGTTTGAATTACAAATCCTACAGTAAATAGATAATGATGAAACTTTCAACATTTCAGAGCTCTCATGAAATTCTTTAAGTGCTGCTGTTTGTTTGTTGTTGTGTGAGTGTGTGTGAGAGTGTGTGTGTGTGTATGTGTGTGTGTTTCCTTTTCTTCTTTTTTTTTTCTTTTAGAAACAGAAGACTAAAGTACAGCTATTTCATGGCTAGCACAAATTGTGTGTGTGTGTGTGTGTGTGTGTGTGTGTGAGGCTAGTACGTAGACCCTTCAAACCCGTTGTACAGCCTGGGTCACAGACCCCTCAAGTGCAGCTGGGTCACAGACCCTTCACATACCAGGCTGGGTCACCAGATGCCTCACGTACAGGTTGCAAGCTAGGTGATTGGAAAAAGATCCTGGGAGCTGTTGGCAGAGCTGACATGCTTCATTCTGAAGTGAGCTCAGTCCTTAGCTTCCTCAGTAGCAGCAGCTTACAGTAGCCTCCAGTGGCAGTAGCGGTGCCCTTCCAGAGCATCCCAAGGGCCCTGGCAACAACAGCTTGTATCAACAGTCTCCAGTAGCAGTAGCGGCCTCCCCTGACCCCCCTCCCCGGCATCCTGGGGGCAAGGGGCACTGTGGATCAGAGCTGTTCATCCCTTATACTTAAGTCTGATAACCCAGGAACACCTGGGTGCCCAAGCACATCTACATCACACAATAGCCAAGGAACACCTGGGTGCACATGCACAGTTATATTTACATCAAATGCTCTGCAAGATCCAAATCCTGGAGGGATCCTGACCATTTACTTTCACTTTCCCTACAGTGTGTGTGTGTGTGTGTGTGTGTGTGTGTGTGTGTGATTACCCTTATTCTATTTCAGAGATATGAACTCCGTTTGAAGGAATTTCAAGTAATAGAGCTTAGTTAACTTATTTTCATAGCCATTTATATCAGAAGTTAACTTTGATTTATGTTTTTTTTAAATGGTAAATGATATATACACTTTGAACTTTACAATGATATCTGCTTTGCCTTTGCTTTGTATTGTGTGTATGTGTTTGCAAGACCTGTTGGGATTGTGTATGTTTGGGAGTTTAATTAGAGCTTTTGGGATTGGTATATGCAAGGGAAAGCTTAAACAATTGGTTCAATATACTTTTGTGGATAGTTTATTCTGAGCAGTGCATTTTATAACCTTAACAAAATAAGCAATTTAAGGTATGCAACAATGATTAGACATGATATTATCCCTATATGCCAATTTTTACTTTATTTATATTTTATATGCAACATTTTAATTTTCAGATAGATGGTAATAGGATTTGGAACTTGATGGATCGCTGTGCTGCTGTTTCAACCTTAATAAAGTAGGTAGGTGGTTAGTGAATTCTATATCTACTTTCTAAGTGAGTTGCTTTCAGTGCATCTCATCAGGTGCACTTTCTGAATATAATAGGCATTGCTTATTTTCTTTTAAGCTCAAGTGAGAGCCTTGCTACATATTGTTTCTTAAAGTTCAAAGTAATACATTTTCAAATAATCATGTAAACTGAAAAATAGTTTAAATTACTACAATCCGACAAGATATTCTAGAAGCTCGTAATTTTATTAATGTGATCTCAACCAAAAAACACCGCTGTTTAATTTATACTGGCCAACTTCTGTGCAATTAAACATATCAGCAAACCATAAAACTGTAGAAATTAAATTAAAATAATGCTGTAGTCTAGAATTGACAATAACTTCAGCTGCTTGCATTTTCATCATTTTCACCATATTTAAAATATCACAGGGTACAAGAAGGATTTTGGCTTCGGTATTTGGCATTACTGGGGAAGTGAAAATTGTTTTATGTGGTCCAGTCACCTAGTAAAAACTCTAATTAAAATATAAGATATATTAATTAAGCTACTATTGGTGAATAACAAAGACATAAAAATCTTAACCAGGTTCTGTTTTAATATTGTTTTTAGTTATTTCATTTAGCTCTTAATTAAAACAAAGAAAATAAATAAAATGTCATTCAATAGGCTTTTGAACCATGAAGCCTTATTATGCAGACTATTTGATATCTATGTATAAATTTGGATTTTTAGTCCTTAAATAATAATTTAAAATCTTGAATGACTTATTTCAGGACTTTATGGGAAATGTTTTGATCCATTCAACTCAGATAAATAGGGAATATCAAGATTAAGACAAATAGACTCTTGCATAGCCTCTTCAGAAACACTACCACTCTAACTGGTTCCTCACTAACCTTCCAACTATACTTGTCAAATCTGGTCTCTTCCTATTTTCCACAATGCAGCTGAACTAATCCTTTTAAAACAAAAACTATGACAATATTAGGTCCTTGTTTAAAACCACCCATACTTTGTATCATGGCCTCCAAAGCACGCGACGTGTGTGTCGGTATTCGGTATTCCTTCTAGTTCTTTATCGCCATCTGATTTCCCTCATTCTCATTGCATTCTAACATACTCACATTCTCTTTATCTCTTCAAAATAACAACCACATATCTGCCTCTGATGCTCAACACTTGCTGCTCACTTTGCCTGAAATGATCACTCTGCCAAATATCTACGAGCTCACATGCTCATTTGCTTTGTCGCTCTGATTATATATCACACCCGAGAGGCTTTCTTTTATTACTCTGTATAATTGATGCATTGGGCCATACTCAAACTCTTTACCCTGTTTTATTCTTCTTTACATCGTTATAATTAACTGACATTCCTGTTCCTTTACTGTTTTTCTCTCCCCACTGGAATGTAATTTGCACGTGTCAAGAGAGTTTGCCCTTGTGTTCACTCTTGTATCCACTGTACATGTTCGATATGAGTGCTTTTTACATATTCCTTGAATTAAAAAAAAATGGTAAATAAATGAATAAAGTCGTAATGAATTGATTATCTGTAGTTTATTCAAGAGGTACAGGCATTTGAAATTAACCTAAGGAGATTCTTATCACCTATATTGATGAAAGTAATATTCACATGCCAAAATTAGGTTTTGTTCCACAAAGAATGCGAGCTGTTTCTTCTTTATTCATTCACTTTTTCAGGGGGGTGTGGGACTGAGTGGGACTTATTCATTTGTTCTGAATTGCTTATGACAGCTAGGCTAGGTCTGGAAACTATTTCCCAAGTTCTCTTCCCTCTGGTGAGAGTTGGCCCAAGCAGAAATATATACAAAATTTAAATGGTGGAAGTGAAGAGGTCATGATGGACAGACAGGGGACAGACAGATGCAGATATGCCCATAGGGCTTGAGCTTCCAGCTTGTCTTCCCAGTGACAGGCCCCACCATCTAGCAGCAACTCAAGCCAACTATCTAACATTCGACTTACATCTTCAGAGGTGGCTGCTTTCTCAGACTGCACTATGAAACCCCTCTTTGTGGATGTGCTGGGCAACCAGATATTCACAGCTTCTGAGCTCTTCCTGTGAGCTTGAAATGCCCACTCACACCATTGCTTCAGGCTATTATGGCTAATGACTTTCTCTGATGTTCTGACTCGCACTTTGACACTTTCCTCTCCTAGCTTTGCCACATTGTGTAAGCTCTTATTTCAATGGCAAATCCCTGTTTCCATACTACTCTTAGTGGCTCTGTTTTGATGTAACTCTAATTAATGGTGTAACTCTAATTAATACACCATTTTTATGACTGAATATAGGTCATCTGCCATTGTACTTCTCTATTATGTTTGATTCTGGTTGCTACATATATCTATAATCTCATGAAAAACAAATTGTAATATATGTGTGTATATATATATATGTATGTATACATGTGTGTACAATAATTAAAAAAAATATTTTGAATAAGCCTAAAATTTTTGTGAGAACATTTTTATAAAATCCTTTTCCAATCTTCACATTGCTAGAAGAGTCATAAAACAATTTTTTATGACTTTAAAATAGTTACAAACACTATTTTATGTGTTTGATGATGCATAATCATTGAACCTCATCAAACTGTTGTCGTAGCACACTGTTCAAATTTGCTGAACCCCCAAGGTAAACACAAATGCCGTACTGAATTAGAACCCCCAACAGTGGACCATTTAAGATGCAGAATACATTTAATCTTAAAATAATCTTGTATACTTCTAAAATATTTTCTACCAGATTATTGAAGTATTTTCCAGATTTCACTGGTAAAAGTAGAGCAAATAAATTTTTTTCTCCACTATAAAAAATATGCTACTGATGTTCAGAGGAACTGGGTGGTGAATTTGCTTCTTTTTCACTTTATTGTTCTACCCGAGAATATGTTTGGCCCACTGGAATATAAAATGTTTGCAAACACCAGTATTGTGTCATCACATCATATGACTTTACATTGTTGCTTCAATTTTTACCATATCTTTTTTTTTCCATTTAGTTTTTGAGAGCAAATAATAGTGTTTTGTGATGAGTTTACCTAAGGAAGTAAAATTTATCTATACCTCCATATGCACATATACACACTGTCTTCATAAACATATATCCTAGAAAAAAATGTTATTTTACCTTTTTTGATTTGGTTACTTGTCTATTCAAAAAATATTTATTGAATATTACTTCATGGCAATTGTTATAAAATATACTGGTAAAGGCCAAAGAGATTTTTACTTCTTCCTTCACTAAAGTTATAATCTAGTAAGGATTATAAATAACTCAACATATGTTTAAAGTGTGGCAAATGCTAAAAAGAGGGAAATACAGTGAGTGTACAAAGTTAAGTATGTGGATATAAGAGTTCCTGAAGGAAATGTTATTGCTTTAGAATCTTACCGATGGTTCGAAGTGACCCAAATTAAGGAAGAGAGTGGGGAGGAAAATGTTCCAATCGTAAAACCTGAGTGCAGATGCAGGGATCTGAATGTATCTCAGTGTAACTGGAGCATGAATTGAGACAGAACCGGCAGGCAACAAGAAAGATCAGGGCTAAAGGAGAAGTAATAAGATTGGATGGAATTTTAGACTATTCAGGGGGCAATAGGGAGACATACAGAAATGACATAGAAACATTAAAATTTATTTTCAGGAAGATCATCAAGCTGTTTAGGTAAAAAGTGGCTACTCAGTTTAGAGAGAAGGGCAAGCCTGGAAGCAGAGAAACCACTTAAAGAGTAGGAGATGAGGATGGAGGTAATAATCTCCATCTGAAATATACAGAGGGTGTCATATGGGATTTGGTAGTTGACCGCTCAGGGGGAGTTGAAGGAGAAAGAGTCAACTCTAACTTCCAGATTTCAAGAGGGATCTAGTGGTCAGAGCAAGGGAGCATTTGATGCAATGAGGAACACAGAGGCAGAGCAGTTTTTGTGGCTGTGGGGGTGAGACATGTTTCAGTCTGTAACTATTAAGTGAGGCTTTAAGTATTTGTGGTTATCGAATTAGAGCTGTCCTATAGGCAAGCAAAGAGGAGGAAGGAGATGGGGAGTTTTCTGGGGGGAAACATAGGATTAATTAGGCTTTAAATTTTTAGTTTAACTCTGTTTTTATGTAAGAGAGATTTGATCAGGATGAAATGTAGATTGGCAGGAACAAGTGAAAGAGAATAGAGACCTAGCAAAAACTTGCCTGCGAGATTATTTAAAAAGTCTAAATATTTCAAATTTTTTTCCAAAATGTGTAAGGTGAGCTAGAATCAGTCTGCATTAATTTGGTTTAGTATTGAAAAACATTTGGAAAATTTGGAGACTTGAAGAAGAAAAAGCAAAAACATGCAAATTATTATCAGATAGACAAATACATTTAATTTCTTCTTCCAACAAAATAAAATTGGTGGTGTTTTCTTCCAAATTTGTAAACATCATGTATGTATGTGTATATATGCACATATATATATATACACACATTTATATATATATTTTTCTTCTCCAGTAAATTCTTATTCTGCATGAATAACTCACTAAGAATCACCACACTTCTGTGAAGGTAGAAATAGAATTTCTTCTATGTTTTTCTTGTTACAATAAGATTGTTTTTGGCACTGTTTTTTAATAGCCTTCCCAAGAAATATTAATAATTGGATTATTTCCCAGGCTCATTTGGTTTAATATGCATCTAACATTTTCGAACCTCATCTTCGAAATAAATTCTAATTCTTACTGAAAAAGACAATCAGCAAAGCAGAGGTACTTTTCACTGTTGCCAGTTCCATACCCACCACAGGCAGTTATGATATAGACACAGATTATTTAATGGTGAGAATATTGTAACTGTGATCATGCTCATGATCTAAATGGGTGAATGAAAAATCAAGTCAAATGACAGGATGTTCTTTTCCCTGGTGATAGGAGATTTAAAGACACCAGACTTAGATTATAAATTGGGAACAAAGAGGATGGGGTAGAAGTAAGGGAGTATTTGTCTATTTGTTTTTTAACAATTCTGGAAGGATTGCTGTTATACACATTACGTGTTCATGCTGATTTTCTTTAATCATAACATTGGTAATTTGGAACCAAAAGATATGGAGAA
>NW_007730423.1:150519-151404 GCF_000696425.1 Galeopterus variegatus
TGTTCATGCTGATTTTCTTTAATCATAACATTGGTAATTTGGAACCAAAAGATATGGAGAAGCTCTATGTTCCTGTTTACCACAAAGAACATAGAAAATGAGGTTTTGTAAGTTGAATCCCAAAGTAGCATTTGGGGCCTGAATAAGTGCAGGAGACTCTACGAAGAGGTGGTTCAATACGTGATGTTAATTTTTGAAAGTTCTTTTTTGAATTTTTCTCAGCTGTAGGGCAATAAAATATAGCTGCCATAGGAACTAAATTGCAAGACATTGACGAGGGCAAAGAATACTATGCAGCATTTATTTTCAACAAGAAAAATGACATTAATGCCCGTAACATATTTCTCACAAATTCCTTTCTGCCAAATGCATCAGTTCATGGATGTCACTTTGGTGGCAGTCACTGTTGGTATTTCTTCTGGCAGCTCTCCTATGTTACAAGCCCTGAAGTAGGTTCACTTACAAATACAAGTGCAGAAGAACAGAAATCAGTTTCCTATATTCATTTTTGGTGGCCCTCAATCATGGTTATTTACTTTTACTGTCTTTTTCTTTATACGCCACCAAAATTAATCACAATGTTGAACAATGAACAAATTAAAATTGGACCTTTCATCAATGTCTTGAAAATTAAGCAACAAAACCGAATAGGTGCACAACTGTGGAAACAAAACAGAAACATCTTATAACATAGATTCCAAGGCCAGGAGAAGTCCTTAAGTAATTATCTCTTCTGTTGCTAAGCAGAACTATAATTTACAAATAATGAAAATAAATATTTTAACTTTTTTTTGTATCAGTTTTTGTATCTCAGCCTGAACTTTGTGGTTTTGAAAATAATAAATACAGGTGGAATTTCTGGTTATTTCTGGTTATGCACTGTAC
>NW_007730423.1:152300-155402 GCF_000696425.1 Galeopterus variegatus
TTTTTGCAAATCCCAATGTATGTAGGCATTGCTTTCTGATTCTCCATTCTATCTCTATAAAATAAAATTCTCCAATGAATCAGAATTACTGTGCTGCCAATTGGGATGGTATTTGATTATGGGAATATTATTATAAGACAAATGTGATGATAAGTTTGTGACACAAGAAGGTAGGGGACTTGGGAGTGGATATTATATTTAAATTACTGTAGTAGCAAACTGTTAGAACACAGAAAACTTTTGGCACTTGTCTGGGGTCGTAGATAAGTATTTAATGTCGAGAAGGGAGAAAGATTAGATGAAGGCAGACACACAATCCTAAAGGAGGTAAGATATCTCTAAAGTTATTAAAACATGGGTCACATACCCAAACAAAGAAAATGATCTAATTTCTAGGCAAAACCAAGATTTGAGAACTACCCATAGTAATATTGACGCTGACACAGAACGTAAGACTAGAACTTTCCATCATGAGGGTACAATAGGCCCAAGAAGCTGAATTTGCAGTGATGGACTCAAATGGCCTTATCTGAAGAGAGAGGTGAATTGGAGAGTGAAATTAAAACCTGGTGAAGCTGAATACCTAGCAGGTGTTAAAAGAGCATGTGACGGTTCATTTTAGAGCATTCTCTTTCTTTGATATCAAACTTGCCTTTCGTAGTACGCCAACAAGGCAAATATCCTTTACCCTGTTTAGAAACTTTTCCCACTGTGCTCATTAATGACAAATTTAAGTTTTAATGTAAAAAAACATATTTTTTTTCTTTATAAAAGACAGCACACATTCACATGAACTCTTCTGAACTATGCTTGTATCTTAATTAAGCAGCAGGCTTTGGTATGCCATCCATGCCACCATAATTTAAAGGAAAATATTCTATTTGACCTTCATGTAGTTGCTATATAATATGCAGTAATATCATTACTGTAAGTTTGTAGCAATTATATCTATCACATGTGTATACATACATATATTTGTATGTTGTTATATTTTAACTATTACATGTTTAATATTTAAATATATTAAAAGCTTTTGATGTGAGACTTTTATTAGAGAATTTTTTTGCCTGTGGTGAAAACAACTCATCTAAATTTGTCTTCATGCAAAACAAAAAGTAATATGTTTATTATTAACACAAAATAAAATAACAACTAACACTTACATAGTTCATACCATGTACAGATGCTTTTCAAAGAATTTTACCTATCTAGACTCTTTTAAAACTCACTGCAGCCTTATAAATAGATATCATTTATTCTATTTCCAGATTTGAGAACTGTAACACAGGAAATTTAAGTAATTTGACCAAGGTAACTTGTTGGTAATAATGGAGTCAGGATTTATACCAAAAAGCCTGGCTTTTGAATCTGTCTGCTTCTCAGTATACTATATTGCCTCCTGTCTTTGTGCTTCTGTAACAAAATAGCTGAGACTGAGTAACTTATAAAGAACAAAAATTTATCTTCTCACGGTTTTGGAGGCTGGGAAGTCCAAGATCAGCATGCTGGCGGGATTGGTGGTCTGATGAGGTCTGCACTCTTCTTCCAAGATGGTGCCTTGTTGCTGCATCCTCTAGAGGGGAGGAGTACTGTGTGCTCACATGTGAAAGGGATGGAAAAGGCAGAAAACCTGGTCCCTCAAGCCCTCGTACAAGGGCCCTAATCCCATCCATGGGGGCTCTGCCTTCATGACCTCATCACCTCCTAAAGGCCCTACTCCTTAATATGTGATCATTGGTGATTGTTTCAATATATGAATTTTCAGAGACACAGAACACAGAACATCCCCAGCTGTGAATTAGATATGTTCCTTAAATGTAATATCAGGAATGGATGAGAGAGTATATAAGTTTTATTTTTAGCCATCTTAGAACAAATGGAGATTAAAATGTGGATAATTTCACATTTTAAAATAAGAGAGCATTGTCTATATGGCTAGCAGGAGATGTGAGTTAAAGAGGTCCATGTAGTTGTACTTGCTTATCTTAGAACTGAGTGTAGTTATTTTGGGAGAAATCTCAATATACTTGCTTATTGGTTTTACTAGAATTTAAAATCCCCAAACCAGTATTTAGAAACCAAATCTTCAGCCGATGACAAAAGACACATTCAGGCAAACACATTTTAATAAACTATTAAACACAAATCAAGGGAAACCTACAACAGGGGGAAAGAGTATCACTCTGGAGGTATCAGAGAAAAGTACATAGACACAAAGATACTCCAAAACAGAAAGCAGAAAGGCTCTGACTGTAAGTACTGCAGTTGCTGGCTTGCTTCATTTGCATGATTGCTCTCAAATCAATTCCTTGCCTTTCCTCTGCTGTGCTCTGAATCACAAAGGGCACACCTCTGCAACATATCCCAAGCTCCCTTATCCAGTAGGTCCGACCAATGGGAAGCATGGGGAGAGATTAGAGGGTGGGGAGAAACAAAAACCCAGCACATATCTTCCCTATTTTTTTCTGTTTCTGTGTCCCTGGCAGAGACAATGTTTTCTCCATGCTTCATGTTCCTATGAGAGCCCTTCTTCTGTTTGAACAGTTCCCTCCTCGTGTCTCAGACTCCCGGGCTCTGGTAAACCAGGGAATGATAATGGTTTCCTCCACTTGCCAAACTCTGGACTGCCTCACCATGTCTCACTGCTCTTTCAGCTCTTCTAACAACTTTGTTACAATTCTCCATAACACATTCTCTACATTGAAATTTCTGGTCTGGGCTTTGCTTTTCTGACTAAACCCTACTGATATAGTTTATCTGGGTAAATAAGCAGGACAGGAGTTACAAGAGAATAACCATTGTTTTTATGTGCTTATGGAAATTCCAGATGTAACAATTCATTAGATAGTTCTGGAAATCAGAAGAGAAGCCAGCATTGTAGTTAGGAGGAGAGTTGTTATTTTGTGAATGCAACCACCTAGAGGCAGGAGGATATAGAGGAGAGAAATGGCTAAAGATAGATCTTCTAAAGGAAACTCAAGGGATGAGCAGATGAAAAGAATTGGCACAGAAAGCGTTTTAAAGGACACAGGAGAGACAGATGAGATATCTATCTATCTATCTATCTATCTATCTATCTATCTATCTATCTATCTATCTATC
>NW_007730423.1:155888-156753 GCF_000696425.1 Galeopterus variegatus
GAGGGAATTCATCAAAGTATTCAGGGAAATCTAGTAGAGATAAAGTCTGCAGTTTTCACCTGGATTTTAATTTAGAAAGTAATTGGCATTGTTGATAATGACAGGAAAATTGGAGGAAGGAAATTTGAAGAGATATGCTAAAGTTGGAAACCTATTGATTGATAACAGGGAACTGCTGAAATAAATTGTTAAATGGAAAGTGTTGAGCCCTGCAAAGCCATGACATATTCCACTCATTCCACTTATTCCACTCAGAATTTCTAAGTTTTTTGGGCACAGTATTTGATAAGGTCAATTGTGGCAATAATCTAAGTTAAGCTGACTTCTAAAAGCACAGAAAGGAAGGCTGTTGATGGTTCTGGTGAGAGCACATCAAAAGACCAGACCCGAATCCAGGATCAAGAAGAATGAGAGGCCAGGGAAGGGTTAATGATGAAGAATAAATTATTGGTCTAATGGTCTTAGTATCATTAGGATATGGAAGAATTGGTGTTCTGTCATCTAAAAGGAAGATGCCAACCTTGTTCTTGACAGACATAGGTGTAAGAAAAGGAACAGCCACCACTGAAGATGACTACAGTAAAAATACTCTCTTTTAGGGTCAAGAAGATGTATAGGACAAGGGGGTATATAAAGCCATCTGTGCACGGGTTGAGGCTGAAGGAGATTTTATTTATGATGGAATGGGGGATCCAGTGACCACAGTGGTATGGTTTGTGAGAAATGTCAATAGTGGAATGATGCATTCATGGACAAAATGTGTACAGAAGTATAGAAAGATGAGAGTGTGACTTGATTATATACTCATGTTCACATTTCATCTTCTGTCTTCTATTTCAGAACTGCTCCAAGTTACCCAACATGT
>NW_007730423.1:156763-160188 GCF_000696425.1 Galeopterus variegatus
GTGACCACAGTGGTATGGTTTGTGAGAAATGTCAATAGTGGAATGATGCATTCATGGACAAAATGTGTACAGAAGTATAGAAAGATGAGAGTGTGACTTGATTATATATTCATGTTCACATTTCATCTTCTGTCTTCTATTTCAGAACTGCTCCAAGTTACCCAACATGTCCAAGAGCCATCTCTGTGACCTCTAATTAATATGGAGACTTGGGGCATTTTATGCTGTTAAAAATTTTCCATATTCATTTATTTATCCCACCACTACCTCTTACCTTTCTATACACTTGAGTGTTTGCATGTGTATAGGCATGTACATGTGCTAATGTCACCCTGCCTTAGCCATTCTAAAGGACTTTAAAGAAAATTTAATCCTTATTTCGTGCATTAGGTGCTCAGACAAAGTCAAGAGCAAAATTTATGGAGAAGGTGTCAGCAAGAGCTTTTCTCTACCAACTTTGTTTTCAGCGTGGTTGATCAAAAATTTATTTTTGATACATACTATGTACATCAACAAACACATGAAAGAAAGAAAAGGTGTATTAATTATAAATTCCGGAGCTCCATTTAATGGTATGGTTCAAGAAAACAAAGAAAAAAAGATAATTATAATTTGCGATTATCTAATGGACATTTTTGGTAGTTTCTGACTTGTGACACCAATTTGGTGATCCTCTTATATATCTTTTAATGAAATTTGTCTTCTTTTTGCCAGAATCTGGTGTCTGTAGAGAAGGCCAACTCATCAAACCAAAGTGTGTTAAATCGGGAAAACTGCAGATAAAACCATTGTTAACCCTTCTGAAGATAATTTGAAAACGCTTTTGATTTATATAGACTCAAATTTATTTCCCACTAATATTTTCTTTGACTAACAAACAATGTCATATAAATGGCATTTGACAGAGTTTGAGGATCACCAAAGGCTAAATTAAACATTTGGAGAATAATGCCATTATTCATGCATGTGATTCCTAAACACTGCACAATAAATAATCTGAATTGCTTCTGAGAAAACATTCCAAGCAATGTTTGAAAGAAAATAAAATCCTAATGTACAGTTCTATGTTCCAGGAAGAAAATCAAGCATGAAGTTTAGCTGTTCTCCTCTAGGGATCATTTACCCAAGTGTACATTATGTATGTAATTGGCTACAGAAGGCTGGGCACAAAAGCACAGTTGTCATCAGGTTGAAACAACTTTCTGTGCACTCTTTTCCAGGAATCCCTTGTGCTTTCTAGATATAAGAGTGAATGAACTGGGAGATTAGGTCAGGTTTATTCTAAACAAAATCAAAAACTCTTGAAACTGTGCACAAGATTATTCAGATCAAAGGGAGGAAAATAATTCTGGCAAGTTCTTTTACATCTTGCCTTAGGAAAAGAAAATAGCAAAGCTAAGAATATAAAATAAGAAACATTGAACCTAGGATCCTAACAGATACATTTTAGCAATTCTTGCTTATATATATAATATACATATACCTTGTTTTGTTCTATATCAGATAAATTTATCTGGGATATATAAGGCTGCACTCTGCTTGCTTGTAATGTGGAAAAATAACGGAAAATAACATAAAAGGGGGAGAAAAAAGTAAAGAAAGAAAAGATACATTGTGGACTAGGTACTGTGTTAGACACATTTGTAATATTTTAATCTTCAATCTTTTGAATATTTTTTTAACTAATTCCAGCATAATTTTTACATGGGAAATGTTCTCACTGAATTTATTTTAATGCTAAACATCTGAAACAGAGTAATGATCCTAAAATTTCCCTTTTGGAGGCATGAGGAATAACATCAATGCTTCTAGATTGCTGGATGTATTTCTGAACATGTTGAAAAAAGTGGTAGGAAATTTTGAGGGAGGAATATAAATATCATACAGTATAATCTTCCTATCAGTGTTTGAATTCCTTCTACAGTCTAGATTGATGTTCATTTGCTCTATGTTTCCTGTGACTGTGATAACAAATTGTGACACATTTAGTGGCTTAAAATACCAGAACTTTATTCTTTAACAGCTTTCATGGCCAGAAATCCAAAATCCAGGTGTCGGTAGGACCATACCCCTTATAGAGGTTTTAAAGGCAAATTCTTTCCGTTCCTCTCCTAGATTCTGGTGGTTGCCAGCTTCCTTTTCTTGTGGCCACATCACTCTAATTTCTGCCTCAGCCTTCACATCACCTCTTCTGCATGTCTCTTTTAAGGACTTTTGTTGCCCTTCTGAACAATCAGGATGATCTCCTCATTGCAAGATCCTTAACTTAATTACATTTGCAAAGACTCTTTTTCCAAATATTTATAGGTTCGGAGATCAGGATATGGATGTACCTTTTGGGGGGCTACCATTCAGCCTATGACATCTACTGTCTGTAACGCAACAGATGTAGTGTGAAAAGATCTTATTACTTTTGAAGATGACCTGCTCAAGCTATGATGCCCGGCTCTATTTTATTGAACAAAATCTGTTTCCTAATAGTTTCATCCTAATTTCAGTTTTGCCATTTTGGGCCCCGTAGAATGAGTGCATTATCTTTCTACAACATACAAGGGTACTTTTAAAAGTTCATAGAAAAATAGAATTAAAAGATAGTACAAATCTTTTCATGAACTTTCTGAAGATTCCTCGTAGTTTTTCAAATATTTGAAAACTGCTATAATTTCTCCTGAGGGTAATTTTGGTTAAAATTTTGACATTCCTGAATTCCATTTCCCTAGGACTTTATTTCTGAGTTTCTGTTTTCTATGTTATTTCTAATGGTCACTCTGCCTCTTTTAAGACTGACCCGAGGCCTACTGGGTGTTTTACTATCATATTAGTCACAAAATGTCACGGTGTATTATATAATAATACATTGCCTCTTGTAGTGCATTATTCCATTTCTGTATTTATAGAAACATAAGTGATAGATTATATGCCATTTTCCACAGGCAGATTGAATGTAAAGAATTTTTCTTTAACTTATTTCTATTTCTTCTATTTGTATTAAATTCCTTTGGTAATTTATAGCAGGTGTAATTCCTACACTCTCAAGAGTTAGTGAAACCCAACAGAACAATTCATCTCAATCTCTAAAAATCGTATTGAGAGATCTCAGAGGCAGTGCAGAGCTACAGCTTAGTAGACATATCTGTGGAGTGAGAGAGCACTGGAGAAGGGAAAACACACAAACACACACAAAAACATATGAAGTGGCGAATGACTAAACGTGTTTAAATAGATTTAACAAAAAATAATTTATAGATAAATGATAAAAATTATTTACTACAATATGCTGTTATGCTACTATATTTATATTATTCTGTTTGAAATCATTCCTGTTTTTAGACATTTTACTTCTATCCATGCTAAATGTAAACCATAATTTAGGTTTTAAAAACTAACAGATCTGTCCAACTATTGTCATCTTAAAATACATTAAA
>NW_007730423.1:160906-162385 GCF_000696425.1 Galeopterus variegatus
CCACCGGGCCGGCCCAAAGAAACTATAATTTTATTTTTCATGTAAAGTCCAAAACGATGTTCCTGAGTAGCAGATAGCTCTCTTCCAAGTGGTGATCGAGATCCTCTACTGCGCACTATCCACCCCTTGCTTCCAGGGTCTCTGTGCTCTTCTGCACTGAACCAAGGCATGGAGAACCTGGAGAGCTAGAGGGTGGAGGTTTTTATGGGCTAGGCCTGGAAGTGGGACATGACACTTTCAGTCACATCCCATTGACTGGCATTCAGTCACACAATCACACTAATGGACAGGGAAACTGGGAAATGTACTCACCAAGAAGAGAAACTGGATTTAGAGAAGAGTTACAAAATCACTGCTATACCAGGCAAGATGCTTTGTTGAAAAATCTGTTTAAACTAATTTCTTGGTTGTAGAAAGTATTATAATCCAGATAATACAAAGTTTTTACTTATATAGTTATTTATATTTTTAGGTTGCATCTTTTTATTCAGTTATTTATTTATTATTAACGTATTCATTTTTACAAATCATAATTATTCTTTATGCACTGTACCAGATCAATCACTCCCCAATGCCACTCAATGCATTATGTGGGCTTCCTTCCTTCTTTCCTTCCTTCCTTCCTTCCTTCCTTCCTTCCTTCCTTCCTTCCTTCNTCTCTCTCTCCCCTCCCCCTCCCTCCCTCCCTTTCTCTCTCTGTCTCTGAACCCTGTTAAGTGTGAGGACATGTGCTATTTCTATTTGTGTGCATGGCTTATTTCACTTCACATAATTTTCTCCAAGCTCATCCATGTTGATGAAAATGGAAGATTTTCATTCTTTTTTATGGCTGAGTAGTATTTCATTGTGTATATATACCACATTTTCCTTATCCAGTCATCCATCAATGGACTAGGTTAGGTAGTTTTGGTTTAGGCAGGTTTGATAGTTTGGCTATTATAAATAGAGCTGTGATAAACATGGGAGTGCAGGTATCCCTTTGACATGATGATTTTGATTCCTTTGGATATATACCCAGTAGTGGGATCACTGGATCATATGTTAGCTCTATCTGTAGTTGTTTGAGAAACCTCATACTGTTTTCTGTAATAGCTGTAGTAATTCATAATCCCACCAACAGTATAGAAAAGTTCCCTTTGCCCTGCATCCTTTCCAGCATTTGTTATTCTCAGTCTTGTTGATAATGGCCAGTCTAGCTGGGGTGAGATGATGTCTCAATGTGGTTTTGATTTGCATTTCTCTGATGAATAGTGGTGTTGAGCATTTTTTTCATGTACCTACTGGCCATTCGTATGTCTTTCTTTCAAAAATTTCTATTCATCTCCTTTGCCCATTTTTTTTTTTTTGTCTTTTTCGTGACCGGTAAGGGGATTGCAACCCGTGGTGTGGTGTCGCCCGCACCGCGCTCAGCCAGCGAGCGCACCAGCCATTCCTATACAGGATCCGAACCCGCGGCGGGCGCACCGCCGCGCCCCCCCC
>NW_007730423.1:163300-166546 GCF_000696425.1 Galeopterus variegatus
TATCCAAAAGAATTAAAATCAGGATCTCAAAGAGATCAGCACTTCCATTTTCTTTTTTTTTTGTCCTTTTTGTGACCGGTAAGGGGATCGCAACCCATGGTGTGGTGTCGCCCGCACCGCGCTCAGCCAGTGAGCGCACCGGCCATTCCTATACGGGATCCAAACCCGTGGTGGGAGCGTCGCTGTGCTCCCAGCACCTCACTCTCCCGAGTGCGCCACGGGATTGGCCCCTTTGCCCATTTTTTAATTGGATTTTTCTTTACTGTGTAGTTTTTTCAGATCCTTATATATTCTGAATATTAATCCCTTGTTGGATGTGTAGTTTGCAAATGTTTTCTGCCATTCCATAGGTTGTCTTTCCACTCTGTTGATTGTTTCCTTTGCTGTGCAGAAGCTTTTCAGATTGTTTATTTTTTATTTTGTTGCTTGTGGTGTTGGGATTGTATTCAAAAAGTCTTTGCCCAGTCCTACTTCCTGGAGTGTTTCCCCTATGTTTTCCTTTAGTAATTTTATAATTTCTGGTCTTCTATTTAAGTCTAATTTATTTTGAGTTGAATTTGGTATATAGTGAGAGGTATAGATCCATTTTAATTCTTCTGCATATGCATGTCCAGTTTTCCCAGCACCATTTGGTTGAACAGGCTGTCTTTTCCCCAATGTATGTTCTTCTTACCTCAGTCAAAGATCAGTTGGCTGTAAGTATGTGGGTTGATTCCTGGGTTTTCTATTCTGTTCCATTGTTCTGAGTGTCTGTTTTTATGCCAGTACCATGCTGTTTTTGTTATAATAGTTTTGTATATAATTTGAAAACAGGTAGTGTTATTTCTCTGACTTTATTTATGTATTTTTTTTTTTTTGCTCAGGAATGCTTTAGCCATTCAGGGTCTTTTCTTATTCCACACGAATTTTAACATTGCTTTTTTCTATTTCTGTGAAGAATGTCACTGGTATTTTGATAAGTATTGCATTGAATCTGTAGATTGCTTTGGGTAATATGGACATTTTCACAATGTTAATTCTTCCAATCCAAGAACATGGTAGGTCTTTCCACCTTTTTGTGTCCTCCTTAATTTCTTTCAGTAGTGTCTTGTGGTTTACATTGTAGAGATCTTTCATCTCCTTAGTTAAATTAATTCCTAGATATTTTATTTTTTTGGTGACAACTATAAATGGGCTCACTTTCTTTATTTTTCTGCTACTTCACTATTGGAGTATATAAACACTACTGATTTTTGCTCATAGATGTTGTATCCTGCAACAGTACTGAAATTGTTAATTAGCTCTAGGAGTTTTTGGTAGAGTTTTTAGGTTTTTCTGTATATAGAATCAAGTCATGTGCAAACAGGTACAGTTTGACTTCGTCTTTTCCAATTTGGATGTCCTTTATTTTTTCTCTTGCCTGATTGTTCTGACTAATATGTCCAATGCTATGTTATATAGATGATATTGGTGATTGCTTTTCTCATGTATGGCATTTATTATGCTGTGATAATTTCCTTTTATACCTAATTTGCTGAGAGTCTATCACAAAGGGATGTCGAATTTTCTCCAATGTTTTTTCTGCATCTATTGAGGGAATCATATGATTTTTGTCCTTGATTTTGCTGATGTGGTGTATCAAATTTACTGGCTTTGTATGTTGAATATTCCTTGCATCCCTGGGATGAATCCCACTTGATCATGGTGCATAATTTTTTTTTTTGGTGTGTTGCTGTATTGTGCTGCCAATATTTTGTTAAGGATTTTTGAGTCTATGTTCATCAAGGGTATTGACCTATAATTTTCTTTTTTTGTTGTATCTTTACCTGGTTTTGGTATCAGAGTAATGCTGACCTCATAGAATGAGTTTAAGAGAATGGCTTCTGTTTCAATTTTTTAGAATAGTTTGAGGAAAATTGGTATTAATTCTTCTTTAAAAGTTTGATAGAATTCAGCTGTCTAGCCATCAGGTCCTGGGCTTTTCTTTGTNGTTGAATATTCCTTGCATCCCTGGGATGAATCCCACTTGATCATGGTGCATAATTTTTTTTTTTGGTGTGTTGCTGTATTGTGCTGCCAATATTTTGTTAAGGATTTTTGAGTCTATGTTCATCAAGGGTATTGACCTATAATTTTCTTTTTTTGTTGTATCTTTACCTGGTTTTGGTATCAGAGTAATGCTGGCCTCATAGAATGAGTTTAAGAGAATGGCTTCTGTTTCAATTTTTTAGAATAGTTTGAGGAAAATTGGTATTAATTCTTCTTTAAAAGTTTGATAGAATTCAACTGTCTAGCCATCAGGTCCTGGGCTTTTCTTTGTGGGGACATTGCTGATTACTGCTTCAATCTCATTGCTTGTTATTGGTCTGTTCAGGTTTTCTATTTCTTCTTGGTTCAGTATGGGCAGTTTGTATGTGTCCCAAAATTAATCCATTTCTTCCAGGTTTTCATATTTGCTGGCATGCAGTTGTTTATAATAGTTTCTAATGATTCTTCATATTTCTTTGATATTGGTTGTAATGTCTCCCTTCTTATTTCTGATTTTTGTTATTTGTGTATTTTTTTTGTTGTTGTTAACCTAGCTAATGGTTTGTCTATTTATCTTCACAAATAAACAACTTTTTGTTTAATTGATCTTTTGTATCTTTGGGGTACATAGTGGTGCACAGTGCATGGCTCATCTTGATACCTGTTCCAGCTGTGGGCAGGGCCTTTTGGTGCTTGAGTCTGTGCCCCTTTGTTATGTGGGGCTTGGCTTACCTCCGTACCTGCTTAGGCTGTGGGCGGGGCCCTCTGGGGCTTGAGTATTTGCCCCTGGTGGCCTATGGGGCTCAGCTCACTTCAGCTCCTGCTTGGGCTGTGGATGCGGCCCTCAACTTAATTATTTTGTAATCAGTGCAGGTACATAACTTGTGGGGCTAAGTTCAAAATGAAAATGTGAGACCCTTGTTCAAAAATCAGAAAAACGCACCACAAAATGTACTAAATTATAAAGCTTTTTAATTTAAACATCTTATATTACTTATAAACATGGTAGGGAGTAATAGTAGCACATTGTTTTAATGATGTATATTGCATCCAGTGAAACTTCATGCTTGGAAACCAAAATTACAAGACAAACATATATAAGAACTCTCATATGGCATGGGAACAGCAGCCCAAACAGGCAGGTTTTGAGAGATCATGATTCTGAAAAAAAGGAAGCTCATAATATTAGTTCAAATGCACCTCAGATTTTTTTCCATGAAGACATTATTGAAATTGTAG
>NW_007730423.1:167667-168908 GCF_000696425.1 Galeopterus variegatus
TAACAGTTGAGTGGAAATTTCAGCAGTTGTGTAATTCTGGAAAGAGAGATAATGGATTTCAAGCTCCACCATGGAGGCAGTACTTCAGAAAACACCTCAGATTTTCAGTTGAAGCAATGGAAGGGCCACAACTTATGAATGAGGGTAACTCCTCAGGGGTAAAGTTTGTGCTCTACTATGATAAATTGCATAGTGTGTTATTTATATCATGTGTGACCTGTCCTATGGGGAGGTCCATGTAGCCTCCAGGAAACAGCTAGTGAGTATTTGAGGTCTTCAAGAGCCCACAAGGAACTGAATTCTGCCAGCAATCACATGAGTAGGGATGGAAATGGATCCTTCCCTACTTAAGACTTGAGAGGACTGCCCTGCTTTGAAACAGAAAGTCCAGCTAAACAATTCTCAGATTTCTGGCCTATAAAAACTGTGAGATAATGGATGTTGTTTAAAATCAGCGAGTTTGGGGGTAATTTGATATATAGCAATAGATACTTAGAGTGGCCATAATATACACGTAAAACTGAAACCTTAACCAATCCTCAAATCCAACCTGAACAGAATTAAAGTGATCTGGTGGGATTCTATCTGCCAAAAATAATATTAGTCAGAGCCTCCACAATTTTTAATACACAGTCTGGCATCTGTTCAAAATGTATGATACTGATAAAAACAGGAGCAAATGATTGAAAAGCAAGAGAAAGAAAAAGCAGAGCAGATAATAGAAAAAGACCAAGTTCTGATTCAGAATTCAGAGTAATCAAACAGAGACTTTAAAATAACCAAGTGGGGATGATGTAAAGCATGCCGTATGTCTGTAAAGCATGTGTTGGAATTTTAAAGTATAATTTCAAGTTCTAAGGCACATTTTAGAAAAGATGAAAGGTTGTGAATCATTGATTTAAGCTTTGAGCTGAAGAAAGTTTTCAAAGGGAAAAAAAGAAAGAAGAAAAGCAAATTAAGCCCAAAGAATCAGTAAAGATAAGAAGAAAAGCAATGAAATAAACAGAGAATATAAAGTAGACAAATAATTTGATACTTTGACATTTTTAATTAAATTTATAGCCCCCAACAAGTCTTATCAAGGAAAATAAGCAGAGATAATACAAGTTATCAATATAAGAATAAACAAGAGAGCATCAATTCAGATCCCACAGATAAAAGGATATTTTTGACTAATTTATACTAATAAAGTTAAAATTTTTAAAATAGTGGGTAAACTCTTAAAATATATAGTTCAACAA
>NW_007730423.1:169043-179942 GCF_000696425.1 Galeopterus variegatus
AATAAACAAGAGAGCATCAATTCAGATCCCACAGATAAAAGGATATTTTTGACTAATTTATACTAATAAAGTTAAAATTTTTAAAATAGTGGGTAAACTCTTAAAATATATAGTTCAACAAGATTGGTATTAGTGTAAACAATCTGAATGGTCCTATTAAAAAATCGATCTGTAATTACAAACCTACACATAAACACACACATACACACACGTTTAAGCTCAGATAGTTCAGAAGGAATTCTTCCGAACATCTAAGAAATAAATTATACCAATCTCACACAAATTCTTCTAAAGAATAAAACTAGAAGGATTTCCTATATCATTTTCTAATTCTTTTATAACATTGAAAACAAAACTTGATGCAAAGGAAATTAGAAGCCAATATCTCTCATAAACATACATGTAAAAACCTAAACAAAGTATTCCCAAATGTGATTCCCAATTTAAGGTGATATACAACATTAATAGATAATTACCAAATAAGTTTTATTTCATGCATGAAAGGTTAGTTTGCTATAGAGAAATCAATGATATCATCACATTAATAGATTCAAAAAGAAGAGTGACTCGATCACCATACCCCATGAACATAAAGCATTTGATAAAATCAAAACCTCTTCATGATAAAAATTTTTAGCAAACTCTAGAAATAAAAAAAGAAACAATATCTTGTAAAGAGAATCTACAAAAAACCATACAAAAACCCTACAGATAACATCATATTAAGTGGCATGATATTTAATATTTTCTCTTTTAGGTTGGGAATAAGACAGGAATATCCCTTGTCATCACCTCTAATCAGCTCTAAATTTTCTTGCCACTAAAATAGGTATAAGAAAAATAATAAAACATAAAAATATTAAAGAGGAAGAAGTAAATATTTAGAAAATCCAGAATTAATAAGCGAATTGAGCAAGATCCTGTGATACAGGCTATCAAATGTTTTTCCATACTAGCAAGAAACAACGGGAAATGGAAAACAAAATAAAAATCTCATTTATATTATTATGCAAATCATAAAATTTTTAGAGAGAACTAACCAAGGATGTGCTAGATATCTATAATTATTACTGAGAGACATTGAATGAGACAAATAAATGAAATGGTATACTATATTTATTGATAGGAAAATGAAATATTTTCAGAATACTAATACTCAAAATTCCTCTATAGATTTAATGCAATTACTATAAAGATCCCTCTAGGCACTTTTATGAAAATTTAAAAGCTGATTTTCTATATAGAAATACAAGTGATCAAGGATAAACATGTTAATATTGAGGAAGAAGAAGAAAAGCTTCAGGGCATATATTTCCCACATTACCTGGTATAAAGGGCTTAGAAACTGAGACAGTGTAATATTGATTCAAGGACAGACAAATTGATCTATGGAACGGGATACAGAATCCAGAATCAGATCAACACAAAGTGACATGATTAATGAACAGGATTCACTGCAATTTAATGGAGGAAAGGATAATCTTCACAATAAATTGTGCTGGGTTTATGGATTATCTATTTGGAAGAAAATGACTTTTGACTCAGTTATTGGAAACTTAGGTTTAAACTGCCCCAATTTAATCAGAATGACACAAAACAGGACAAACTGAAATGGAAAAATAGATTTCTTCTAAGAAGAAGGACTAGATAAGAAGTTTGCTAATTACAAACAACTGGAAAGCAATTATGTTGTGTAAAGTTGAATATACTAATTATCCTAATTGGAGTATCACATATGGCAGACAGGTATTGATATTCAACTCTGCACCCCACAGATATGTATAATCAACTATATTTCAATTAAAAACAAACAAGTAAAAACCCACAAAGAACTGGAGAGGAGAGATAAACTCAAATCTGGAACATTATCATTTACTCAGAGATTCTACAACCTTGCATCTTTTAGGTGCATCTGAGTCAACTTGAAGGTTTTTAAAAAATACATACTCTTGGGCCTTAAATGGGAAGGCCCTGATTCAGTAGCCCTAACCCAGGAGTTGGGCACCTCGGTTTTTAATGAGCTCTAAGAATGCTTTAGTATATACCAAGGTTGCCCATCCAAGGCATGAAATTTTAGCAAAAATCACAGTACAAAGCAAAGAAATATCTAGTCATTCTATGTGATTTCCTTGTGTCATATTCAACAATCTTATCTGGGTGAGTCACCAAGAAGGAATTGATAACTGGATTCGAAAATGTACTGCCTCAGAAAAATATTGCGTACANATGAAATGGTATACTATATTTATTGATAGGAAAATGAAATATTTTCAGAATACTAATACTCCAAATTCCTCTATAGATTTAATGCAATTACTATAAAGATCCCTCTAGGCACTTTTATGAAAATTTAAATGCTGATTTTCTATATAGAAATGCAAATGATCAAGGATAAACATGTTAATATTGAGGAAGAAGAAGAAAAGCTTCAGGGCATATATTTCCCACATTACCTGGTATAAAGGGCTTAGAAACTGAGACAGTGTAATATTGATTCAAGGACAGACAAATTGATCTATGGAACGGGATACAGAATCCAGAATCAGATCAACACAAAGTGACATGATTAATGAACAGGATTCACTGCAATTTAATAGAGGAAAGGATAATCTTCACAATAAATTGTGCTGGGTTTATGGATTATCCATTTGGAAGAAAATGACTTTTGACTCAGTTATTGGAAACTTAGGTTTAAACTGCCCCAATTTAATCAGAATGACACAAAACAGGACAAACTGAAATGGAAAAATAGATTTCTTCTAAGAAGAAGGACTAGACAAGAAGTTTGCTAATTACAAAAAACTGGAAAGCAATTACGTTGTGTAATAAGAAGTTTGCTAATTACAAACAACTGGAAAGCAATTATGTTGTGTAAAGTTGAATATACTAATTATCCTAATTGGAGTATCACATATGGCAGACAGGTATTGATATTCAACTCTGCACCCCACAGATATGTATAATCAACTATATTTCAATTAAAAACAAACAAGTAAAAACCCACAAAGAACTGGAGAGGAGAGATAAACTCAAATCTGGAACATTATCATTTACTCAGAGATTCTACAACCTTGCATCTTTTAGGTGCATCTGAGTCAACTTGAAGGTTTTTAAAAAATACATACTCTTGGGCCTTAAATGGGAAGGCCCTGATTCAGTAGCCCTAACCCAGGAGTTGGGCACCTCGGTTTTTAATGAGCTCTAAGAATGCTTTAGTATATACCAAGGTTGCCCATCCAAGGCATGAAATTTTAGCAAAAATCACAGTACAAAGCAAAGAAATATCTAGTCATTCTATGTGATTTCCTTGTGTCATATTCAACAATCTTATCTGGGTGAGTCACCAAGAAGGAATTGATAACTGGATTCGAAAATGTACTGCCTCAGAAAAATATTGCATACACTGATATGACTGGAAATTAGTATATATTTTCTGAAAGTTAACATGACCAAATGTGTCATATTTCCTTGGGTCATATTCAACAATCTTATCTGGGTGAGTCACCAAGAAGGAATTGATAACTGGATTCGAAAATGTACTGCCTCAGAAAAATATTGCGTACACTGATATGACTGGAAATTAGTATATATTTTCTGAAAGTTAACATGACCAAATGTGTCAAAATTCTTAACCTGTGACTCAATAATTTATTAAATTGTGCTAGTTAACCATGGTTCACTGATTATTATATATAATAATAATAATAAAAATCCATGTACTTATGGCAGTTTTCTAAGTCCATAGTGCAGTCTCTGTTATATTTTAAGTGCTGAACCCATGTCAGTTATTATTTTATCTACTTTTTGAGGCAAAATGTTTATAGATACAAACAGTGGGAGAAACAATTAGACATTTGACTAGTAGACATACAGTATTACCAAAATATTACCATTTTTTTCTCTAGCAATATGATTCCTGAACTTTTGGCCTTTATAGAATGAAAGTCACAGCTATTTAACCTCATATTTTCTAAGCCATTCTTATCAATTACCTTAAACTTATTGTAGTAGGTTGAATAATACCCCTCCCCTCAAAAAAGTTCATGTTCTAAATCCCCAGAACCTGTGAATATGTTACTTTAAACAGCAAAAGGAACCTTGCAAGTATGGTTAAGAATCTTGAGATATAGAGACCATCTTGCATTATCCTGTGGGCCCAACATGATCCCCAAAATCCTTATACAAGGAAGACAAGAGGACCAGGGTCAGAGAAGACAATGTGACTAAAAGAGTCAGTAAACAAGACATGATGATGCTACTTAATGTGTTTGCTTTTGAAGATGGAGGAAGAAGCCATAAGCCAAGGAACACAGGCCTCCTCCAGAAACTGGCAAAGGAAAGGAAATGGATTCTCCTCTAGAATCTCTAGAAAGAGTCAGCCCTCCTGACACCTAAATTTTAGCTAGTGAAATGGATTTGGGGGCTTTTGACTTCCAGAAACATAAGATAAAAAGTTTGTGTTTTAAACCATAATTTTGTGGTAAATTGTTAAAACAGCAATAGGAAATTAATACAGTTACTTCAAACTCTTTTATCTTTCTAAGCTTAAAAATGCATTAGAAATAATCCAATGCACACTCATGCCTTGTAGTAAATGTAATGAAATCAAACCTTGCACAGAAATATATTAATTTTTAACTTATTTTGTTTTTTTGGAAGAAACATAACAATGAATAAAGGATTGCAGAAGTGTATGTGCTACTTCCAAAAGTATTTATAAAAACTTGTGGTGGGCTGGCCTGGTGGCATGCTCGGTAGAGTGCAGCACTTGGGAGTGCGGCGGCGCTCCCGCCGAGGGTTCGGATCCCATACAGAGACCGGTCAGCTCACTGGTTGAGCGCGGTGTGGGCACGACACTGAGGGTTGTGATCCCGTTGCCAGTCGCAGTATGGGCGTGACACTGAGGGTTGTGATCCCATTACCAGTCGCGAAAAAAGACAAAAAGGAAAAAAAAAAAAAAAACTTGTGGGACCACGTGAGTTTTTATATAAGTCTACATGTGAAAAATATTTTTGTGGGAGATTAATTCTTTTCCAATAACCATAAAATGGCTGAGTTTGAATGTTGGTAATCAATAGAAAGTTCTTTATGTAGACAACTAGGATTTTTTGCTTGTAGGTATGCTAATATCACAACAATATAAAAATGAAGATTTATTCAGTATGTTAGCTGGGAAACTTTGGATCCTACCTAATATTCTTTTCTTAGATGAAAATACAGCCTGTACTTTTCTGAGTTGTTCTAAGCAACAATTTTAGAGGTTAGGACAGAACCTTCCCTAGAGAGCTATCTTCCATCAATAGACAATCTGGGACCTGCATGTGGATGTGTTTTACAGGATTAAGTGAGAACATTGGGAATTATATCACTTTAGTGTAGGAAGATGACTCTAAGCTGCATTAGTCCTATTACATTAAAAATTCCTTTCCCTTAATTATATAATTGGAAACGGTAAACAATTTCTGGGACAACTGAAGCAATAAATCCACAGAGATCGATTCTTACACATTAAGGAGCAAGGATAAGATTGCTTGTAGTAAATCTATGTGCACATGGAAGAATGAATAATATCACTAGGGGAAAAATAAAAAAAAAAAAGATATGTTTTGGCAAATCAGGGCTTGGTTATCTAATCGATAACAACAGTTGAGGCAACTCCCAAAATACAGACGATGTGTACTGGGGAATATAATTTTTATTTAGGGACTTGTGAATAAAAAAGTTAAATAGAAACACATATAATTATGAAGACATAATGTATAATCATGGTTCATTGCCTTGTATTCAAATTTCTTATTTCAAGGGGTCATTTTTTAAATGATTTTATTAGTCAAAACACATTCACTTTTTCATGTCATGGCCTTTACCTTTATCTCCTCCCTTTGAAAAGTCATATGTATGTAATATAATGTAAAAATCATATATGTCACTAAATATCACATATATGTAACCAAATAATTCTAAATACAGCTTAGTTTTATCCTTTTTATTCTACTATTGTTAAAAGATGAGACTGGCATAAAGGATAAATTCATGTTAAGACAAATGTCTGCTAAGTTGGTGTTTTCTCCCTGGTAGGTAGTACCTGTTGCATTTCTGACAAACTGTGGCTATCATATGTTTAATGAATTTTCTTCTGGAAATCTAATATCTCTTTCATTCACCTATTTAATTGGGACTGGCTGTTGACCATAGTTTCGGTACATCAAAAATATCGTGTCCTATCTCTACATATCTTACTACTATTTTGAAATGGACTGTTAGATCTGTCACTTAGACAATTAGATAAATAATAGCTGTTGAGTTTATTGCTTTTGAAAGTCATTTTTTGCAATTCCTTAGCAAGCAATATCTGTTAAAAAGCTGATCAATATCTTTTGGGCAGAAAACATAAATTTTTTATGGGAAAATAATTGAACCTGAGATGGAGGAACACAAAAGTAAAATGTACATTTCCTTGAATTTTTTTTCCCATTTCCAAAGTTCACAATCTACTGGGAAGTGTTTGTTAGAATGATGTATGTGTTTAATTTCATCCAATGAGGCAATATAAGAAGTTTGAAATCTTAAACATACTTTGTACATTACAACCTGTTGAATTAGTTGTGATCTATAGCTTCACTTCTTTTTTAGAGAAACAGAAGTTGTCTTTTTTATTCTTTGATTTAAATTATTGATCTGTGGCCATCTGAATTCTCATGTAGCTGCATATATCTTCATTATGCCATAAGAAGCACCGAGTGCCTTGTTTCTCCATGGCTCTGGCAGTTTCATTAGCTTTTTGTATTGTGTACTGCCAGTCAGGATGCAAGTGGAGATCGACGTGAGAAATAACAAGAACCTCTAAGCCTGTAAAACCTCTTCTCCTGAGTACCATTGCTACATTTGTCCCATTACAAGGAATTTATGGATACCTCTGTTGTACTTTTATGATTCCATAAGCTAGTCTAACCCTGGGCTTTAAGGCTTCAACTAAATAATTTACATCCCTTCTGTTTTGCTAAATCCCTGGCCCTGACACAATTATTGTCTCTGTGCTTCTGACTTGTAGCTAAATAAACAAGTACACATCAGTTATAAGCATCTTGAAACACTTTCTTTGATAGCTTACTCATTTAATTAGAGTTGACAAAATTCTTACACGAAGTTTTCCAAAATACTGGCATTCTATCTGTGGCAGGGACAGCAATCTGTGCGATAAAAACTGTAGTCCCTTCCCACAGCATACTGTTGTTGCTAAAAACTGGCAGCCCAACCAGGATCAACATTTTCAAGCAACAAAAAGTGAATGTAAGAAATGCCTATGTCCCCAGCTGAGGTGATTAAGATGTGAATGTGTCTTTCCACCTTGTCTTGGTCCTGCTGGCTGGATGGTGATGAACAACCTTGAAAGTCACATGTTGCAGAATATCAGAGGCTTTGTCAGCCTCTGTCCCTGATTGCTTGTCTTCATCTGAGCCCACTGCCCTTTCTGCTTCCTGTTACAGATTGAGAACACTTACTCTTGAATTCATGTCATTGAGAAGCAAACTTCCACTGTGGTAAGCCAGAGATATTTCTAGTGTTTACCTTATCTAATACACTATTGAATATATTGTCATCAGTTTTTATAAACATAGTTGATTTAGGCCAATTAGATACTAATCTCCAATGTATGGTAAGGAAAGTACAGAAATGCTTATTATTTGGAGTTTCAATAATTCTGAATTGACACTATCATTCAATAGTGTCTCAGTTGAAATTTACATTCCAATTTCAATGGATGCATGAATAAATAAGTTAATTAATTAGCTAGAGAAATGCTATTTTAAAAGACCACAGGTATACATTTAGTACAGCCAAAAATATAGAAAATTTGGAGAAATTTAGCTGTATGTGCTGCAGATTAATGAGCTCAATGTCAAACACAGAGAAGCCAGGGGTTTGATGTCAAAGAGTGCTATTATAGCTGGATGATTTTGTACAGGGCATTTAATTTCTTTACTTTATTATTTTAAAATGAATATATTAATTTTACCTACCTTACAACTCAGCATTGGCAGAGATGACTATTACCACTGAAGAGCCTCAAATAGTTATGAGCCCAGTTATACTGGACAGACTTGGGGTGATTTCTGAAAAACATTAGATAGGGAAGGGTGGCACACACTAACTCACTGATAAAGTGGAAGAGGAGTCATCAACAGCATGCTACGGAGGACAGTGGAAGGAGTTCAGGGAAAGTCCACCACGGCTATGAGCAGGTTGCTTTACTCCCCATGGAGTCCATGAGGAAGACGTCTGAGTGCCTCCCACTCCCACCACTGCATGGTCCAAGCCCATAACTCTGCTATTACAGAAAATGTAGGTTTCCTGGTTTACTTATGAGAGTTATGGATAGAGGCCATTAGTAGCTGATAAAACCTTGATGGAAGAAGGCTAGGGAAAGCCTCAATGGTGAATAAAATTGAAGTCCATCAGTGAAAGAATATTGAGGTTTCCACCATCAGTGGAGTTGGCTAATCAAATGCTTGGGTTTTTGCCAATGGTTTTGCTGTATAGTTAGGCAAATAAACTCTAGATAACTGTACAATAAAAACCCTGGATAATTGTACAATAAAAACTCTCCTGTATGGGAAAGTTATGGAAATCTCTGCGAGAACTTTGAGGGAGAATTAGAATGGGTTATGTGAAACCCACAGAGAAACTCAGTTGTTAGCTCATTGGGGTGCCTCAGTCAGATTACTAGTGCTGGCTACCTGGGTTCATGAAGTGAGAAGGCATGTTAGTTCTGAGAACCATCACCATTGGGATAAGAGACAAAGCAGTCCTCTCACACCCAATGAAACAGCTAATATGATTGAAAAAAATAAAGAAAAAAAATTCACCAAATGTCAACATGAATGGGATTTACTGACAGTCTTCTTGAAATAAATTCCCAGAGGATAAGGACCATACAGAGAAGATGAATATATTACTTTAGAGTTTTATTAGCAACCTCCAGGTCTACAACTGCATGCTAAAAGGTATTATTCTAGTCTATCCTAGGCATTGCTTGTTCTATAATATACACAAATTCAGAGAACACAATTAAAGGTATAAAACAGAAAGGTCTCAATTATTGCTATCAATGCCACCTGGAAATAATTCTTCTGGTCATGGTACATGATACACACTTTGCTGTATAGAAATGGTCAAAGAAACTAATATCACATGGACATAATGTATTTATTATCACCCTCAGAACACAGGTCTTCTTGAAAAGTAGAATTGGTAATTGAGATACATTATACTCAAGGTAATGGAAAAGGTTTTAAGGGTGACTTAGTAGATTAAGTTTGTACAAAAATTAAATATTAGAGTAAATATGTACAGATTCTACTGGTAAAGTTTATGAGATCAGGACATGAAATGGGAAAGGATACAATCATACAATTCTACATCTTTTCTACTTCACACAATTTTTCTTTCATTTTGCCCAATCAGGTGGTTCTAGAATTTGTTTTAAATTTTTATGTACCCAACAGGGAGCATATCAATAGCCAAGAAACTTAAAATGGCATATTTCTATAGGGGCTTTGGGATGGTTGATATTTTGACCCATGTAGCAAAATTAGGATCAGTTATGAACTCACTATTACAGAGCAGCAGAGAGAATATTCTAATTCTTTACCTATAGAATATCATGACATTTACCAGTGTGAGACCAAAAGTAGCATAGGTGATGGTGCTTGTGGAGACATCATCTACCTGCTGTGTTAGATGTCCCAAGTATGGCAGAAGGGTATGGGGAGATGGTCAGGGATGTGCAGTGCTGAAGGTAGCAAATTCCCATTCTCTTTCTCCACTCAGCTCACAGAACACTGGGAGCTACATTTACACCCCTGGTAGGTGAATTGGAGATTTTCGTTCTCTTTCTCCACCCAGCTCACAGAACACTGGGAGCTACATTTACACCCCTGGTAGGTGAATTGGAGATTTTCTTCCTAAAGAAACGAAATATCCCAAGGCAAAAAGATAAATGATCTTTAGACTGCTGGTTATACTCCATTGTAAAAGAAAGATTACTGACATTCTCTTTCTCCACTCAGCTCACAGAACACTGGGAGCTACATTTACACCCCTGGTAGGTGAATTGGAGATTTTCTTTCTAAAGAAACGAAATATCCCAAGACAAAAAGATAAATGATCTTTAGACTGCTGGTTATACTCCATTGTAAAAGAAAGATTACTGACAAATCACCATAGACTGAGGTTCACTGGTAGACAAGTCTATGCAAGCACAACTTTCCATCCACTTATAAATGTTTCTCTATTAAATTTGAGTGGATGTTTTAGAATCCTTAGATTAAAATCAACTAAAAATCATCCAGTAGTGAAGATGGGGAAGCAGGAGGAGACAAGGGAGTGATAATTTTCAACATAAGCCTTTTAGTAACACTTGACTTAAAAACTACATATAGGGCCAGTCCGGTGGCGCACTGGATAGTGCGCCACTTGGGAAGCGCAGCGGCGCTCCCGCCCGAGGGTTNGAGGTTCACTGGTAGACAAGTCTATGCAAGCACAACTTTCCATCCACTTATAAATGTTTCTCTATTAAATTTGAGTGGATGTTTTAGAATCTTTAGATTAAAATCAACTAAAAATCATCCAGTAGTGAAGATGGGGAAGCAGGAGGAGACAAGGGAGTGATAATTTTCAACATAAGTCTTTTACTAACACTTGACTTAAAAACTACATATAAAATCATTCAGTTTAAACATTAAATGAAAATAATCTATCATACAGGTGGGGGACAGGGAGAAAATACCATATGATATTACTACTTAATTATCTGAGATGTTTCTTAAAAAAGAAAAGCTAATGGATGTGCATGTATGCATGTCCATTTATCGTTGATATGCCTTTCTACATTTTAGA
>NW_007730423.1:180222-181883 GCF_000696425.1 Galeopterus variegatus
TATTTTTAGGTAACTATTTTATTAGTATCCACATGCCATTATTTTTAGATAACCATTTTATTCATATCCACAACTCATAAAATTTAATTAGAATCCAAAATAATGACATGCCTGTTGGGCACTCTTAAGCAGTTTACATCTGATCATTGTTTATAGACTGATTATATTTTGGTATTTTATGCTCACTTTTTAATAAGAGGAAACAATAGAGAAAGAAAAACTGAGCTAGATAGATGGTTCCAGATCCTCTTTTACTACCTTCTCTGTAGAGATTAAAAAAAAAAAAAAAGCAAAACCAAAACCAAAATAGAACAAAACATCCCTCATTTACTCCATATGTTAGAGTCCTCAAGACCATCCTTATGTTAGTGATTCACGAGAAGGACTCACAAAACTCAGAAAAGCTGTTATACTGATGGCTACAATTTATTATAGTGAAAGAATCCCGATTAAAATCAGCAATTTATTATAGTGAAAGAATCCCGATTAAAATCAGCAAAGGTAAGAGGCACATAGGATAGAATCTAGTAGAGACTGGGCATAAATTTCCACTTGTTTTCTCCTAGTGGACTTGTACGGACAGCACCAAAATTTCCAAGCAACAATATGTGACATGTATGAAATATTGCCAATCAGGGAAGCTCACCTAAACCTTGGTGTCCAGGGTTTATCCTGGAGGTCCATCACATAGGCACGAAACACTTGTGTGGCTGAACTTACTTAGTTTTCATTCTCTCCAGAGGTCAGACTGATGCATGGCTCAAGACCTCCACCATAAATCATGTTGTTAAACTATTTGTCATGGCTCGAGGCACCAAGTGTATGAAGACACTTTTCAGGCAGGATATTCCAAAGGCTTAGAGGTTATCTCCCAGGAGTTTGTCAAGGGCCAGTCTCTTCTGTGGAATGTGCAGGGTTTGAATATCCCAGACCTACTGAGTTAACCCTTTGCTGGAAGCTCATGCATATATTTTACTGATGTCTGCGATCAATGACACAGAGAACAATTCTATATCTACCAAATGTCAATCTGTGTTGAGGCTGAAGGACTTTCAGGACTTCATTCCTCCAATCATTGCCAACCCTGTGATTTCTTTGAAAATGAAGAATTAAGCATGCTATTCCTGGTTTAAAATGTTTATTTAAATGTTTTCTTAAAGTAATTTATATTTAATATTCATTTCTTAGATATGCTCCACTATCATCTTGCCTAGAGTCAAAATTTACTCTTTGCTTTCTCTACATAGATTTACTCATTTTTCTATATTCCAGTGTCTCTAAAATTTTCAAAAATTTTTTCATAGATCATTTTTCCTTCTGCCTGAAAAATTTCCCCCTATTCTAGGGTTTCTTAGTGGCTAAATGCATATAGGACTCAGCTGAAGCATCACTCAAAGTTTAAAGCCTTTCTAACACCCTCATACTTGCTCAGGTGCCTTTTCTCTGTTTTCCAATGATATTCTTTGTTTACTTCTACTGTAGCACTTTAATGATATTTTTTAATTAAAAAAAATTTCTCCATTGACTTTGAACTCTTTATGCAAAATGGTAATGGTTTTAAATTTCCATATCTGCAATCCCAGCAAACTGCCTTGCATTAAGTATATGCTTAGTAATACACAATTAAATGAAATATTCAATTATGTTCTGTCACATCAAGA
>NW_007730423.1:182998-183639 GCF_000696425.1 Galeopterus variegatus
GACATTCAAAGAGAGTTAAACAATATGTTGGTCTAACAAAGTAGATCTGCTCATTATTCCACCCGCAGGCCATGTACTTCTAACTACAAATGGCAGACATCCTTCATTTACTCTCTATGACTGGCTTTGCACCTTGCTGTATTCACTTTTATCCAGAGTTATCTGAACCAGTGCTATGACCTTTAGTTTTAACCAGGAAATATCCCTTCACACTTAGGAAGAGTAAGCAGAAGCGGACAGAAAGAATATTTCAGAAAAAAATTCTGCAAATTCTCTAGCTGAGAATTTTGTTACGATGCGTCCACTAGAATACCATATCCATTATTTGGTTGGGTGCATAGTAGAGGCTTCCTAGTGCCTGACACATGTCCACCTATTACTGAGATATAAGCTAGGATTTTTAATAAAGAATAATAAAAAATATTAGCTATTATTATAATATTATGTTGTCTCTGCTCTACTTATCTTTTTGAGGTTTCACACCCAACAAATATTAATCATGAAGATACTCCTTTTCATGAATATGTTTTTAAGGCTTAATATTTATAAAACTATCATACAAAATTCTAACAACTGCTTTTCTTTCAAATCTGCATAGTTCACCTTGGCAATATTTATTTCGATTTATCAGACTGACAGCT
>NW_007730423.1:184420-187555 GCF_000696425.1 Galeopterus variegatus
TGACAAATAATGAAGATTTTTCATTGATTATTGAACCATGCCCTGTTCTTTGATAGTATCCAGAAACAAAGACAATGTGTTCTAAATGATCTGGAATATTACTTTCTCCTATTCTGTGCCAACGTTTAACCACTTTCTCATCTCTTCCACACAGAAGAAATATATAAAATATCAAGGGCAATCAACCCTGCATACTCACAGCTTCATCAGACAAAATTGCTCAGTACATCAGTTCTTGAATCAATGATATTTTAGGGACTGTAAAACATTCTGAAAATTGTGCATTAAATAGTGTTTTAGGGATTCTGGTTAGTTTAATCATGACTTTCAAACTCTCAAGTCAAATATAACATATTATCCTGAAAATGTTATGATTATTTGTTCCTCAAAACATGTCCAGGTAATGGTATCTTCTCTTTTGCAAATGCATTATATTTTAAAATCCAAAGATTTCTAATATCAGCTATACATACTAGATAATCCCAGAATACTTTCTGAAAGTAAATTTAAACCTTACAAATAAACGAATTATCAGAGACAATTTTATGCTGATTCCATATTGTATCCTATTTTTAATTCATGTGCATATTTAAATGTGTACAAATTAGATCCTCGCAGTCTACCATATGAAGTTTGTGTGAACACAACCATTGTTATTTACATCAGCAAGTACCAAGGTTACCAGGTAATTACAGAGCAAGTGTTTTTAGGTTAATCAAATGAGCCTGATAGTTTTGTTCCATTTTATAAAACATGACCTCAGAAGTCAGTTTAAGTCGATCATTCTTTTAAGTTTACAACATGCTATCTTTGTTGCCCATTTGTGGCCTATTTTTGTTTATTTTTTAGTCTTTTTTTATTGCTTTTACCCTTAACCCTCCCCATTTCCCTCTTATCCATAGTACACATGCTTGTTTTAATTAGCATCTTTCCAATAAACTCTTTCACGTATTTATTTAACTATTCACACCAGTATAAAATCATGGTTGTTTAGTTTTAAATTTACCCAAATGGTATGCACAATAAATCTCACAATTTTATCTTTTTATATTTGTTGTTTAACATTCTGTTTCAGATCCAGCTATGTTGCTCTACTAAATTTAGTTCCTTACCTGACCACTACATAGCAGTTTAGCTTTGTTAGTACAAACAGTGCTGAAACAAATCATCTTTTAAAGGTCTTCTTATACACATGTATGGGAGTTATTAGAGCTGTGAGGGGGATTCCTGGGTCTAGTGTATATGTACATTTCCTTTTATTAACAAGTGCCTTTTTCTGTTCCAAAATTGCTGATGCCTGTGTGCAAATATTACTGTTTCCTTCTGTCTTGCCAACATTCAGATTCATGTAATTTTAAAAATTGACACTGATGTTTATTTCTGTCATTTCCCCCCATATTATTCCTGTCGAAGAAGAGGAGGTTATGGATATTCAATAGCCTGAGTAGGTGGTATTGCAGACCTGTCTTTAAACCCAGGTCAAGCACTCTACTCTCCAATAGGGAAGAACTGAATAGGCTGGGGGCTCCCAGAAAGCTGCCTGAATCTGCTGAGTAAAGACTCTAGGAATGAACCGTGCAGTACAGGTGGGGCTCGAAGAGTAGTGATCGATTTCAGCACAGCAGGCTGGCTGGTGTTCCTAGAGATTGTGACCCTGACATCAGCTGGATTTTCAATGGCAATAATGCCATACGTCTCCAGCAGAAGCAAATCTGGTCCACTTCATATGTGTGATGAAGATGCCATTATTTTTTTTTCTGAAGATACACTATTCCCTGTGAAATTCAGTTGTGGTGACACCTATGTGTGTTCCTAAAGCAAGGAATTGGTGGATAACCTGCTCCTCCTTCTGCAAGATAACAAGGGCTCTAGACATTGTGAAAATTCTCCTTGAGGTCATGACAGGAACCAGTAACAATACTGTAAGAATCACTTTCGGAAAATATTATGTGAATTTTTGGGGTCAATTTAATAGGTAGAAAGTAGAATCTTATTATTGTTTTAATTTGTGTGACACATTAATTTTTACCTGATAATTTATTCATTTTCCTGTTTGACATTCCGTTTTCCCATTTTGGGAATTGCTTGTTTATATAATTGCCCATTTTATAATTGGATTTCCTGATTTTTGTATGCTTCGCAGGAGTTCTTTTCATATTTCACACACTGAAATGTGCTTGCTTGTTACAGATATTGCATGTTTTCTTCTAGAGTGTCAGCTTTCCTTTAATTATGTCTTTCGAGTCCTTTACTGAATAGAAACTCTTAATTTTGATGTTGTCATATACTACCATTTTGTCCTCCCTTTTTTCTGGGTTTCCCTGTATTGATCATGGTCCACCTATCAGAAACACAGAAATGATGAGATGGATGGTGAGGTAACCCAGAAATGACAACAATGGAAGTTGTTGCCACCACTAGGATAAAGCAGTAAAGGGAGGAGGAATTGTTACCTGAAGCCTCAGAGAAGAAGCAGGTCTGCAATTGGGATCCTGTGCTGTATTGCATCCAGGAATCCAGGTTAAATTTTAATTTCAGGTAACAACTTCTGCCCCCAAGGGATCATGAGTGTCAGAAATATACTGGCTTCTCCCTTTCTCCTGCCCTCCAATCTCCTGCCAACGACCTTTATTGTCTGAACTCAACCGGAAACATGATAGCAATGGATCTTGGAAAATACAACTGATAGTCAAGCAAATGGACTGTAGAGCCAATAGAATAATTTCTACCTGAATTTGTAATCAGTGCAATCATCTGTGGCTGTTCTACTGAGTCAGCAAGTCAATGGGAATGCTTTCTTCCAGTCATATTAGTCACTATTCCATTCCTGTTTCACTTGGTCCATTTCTGCTGCTATCTCAAAATACCTTACACAGGGTAAGTTATAAACAATAGAAATTTATTTCTCACAGCTATGAAGGCTAGCAAATCCATTGTCAAGGTGCCAGCAGATTTAGTGTCAAGTGAGAGTTCCTCATAGATAGTGCTTTCTCACGACGACCTCTCGGGGTTGAAGGGGTGGAAGGCTCCCTTATGCCCTTTTATAAGGGTGCTATTCCCAGTCATAAGGGTGACATCCTAATAACCTAATCACTCCACAGGCCCCCTCTCTTTATATCATCTCATTGGGGGCCA
>NW_007730423.1:188067-190056 GCF_000696425.1 Galeopterus variegatus
CATCCTAATAACCTAATCACTCCACAGGCCCCCTCTCTTTATATCATCTCATTGGGGGCCAAATTCCAACATAGGAATTTTTGAGGGGACACCAACATTCAGAACATAGCAAGAGCTAAAGTCAAAGTATAAAATTGAAAATTGGAGTCCATGATAGGCTGCATAAGAGCCATAAAGACCAGTGAATGTACCTCAGGATTATCTATATGTAGCAATGGAATCACCTTGTGTTTTCATTTTTTATCCTGAAGGTGTCACTAATTTGAATTAATAACAACCTTCTACAATCAAGAAAAGATGCATTTAAAAAAATATTTAACATTTACTTGTACGTATTTGTGGGGTACAGTGTATTGTTTCAATACATGCATATACTGCACAATGATTCACTCAGAAAAGATGTAAGATTGCAGACAAGATGCTATGATTGCCACTTAAATGTTTTCCAGGTAATTTATCACTCGTGAAATGAGTCCTACTCAGGACTAAAGCCTATTGTATGATACTAAACCCACTTTTACTCCAGAACAAATTGAAAGTAAACACCAGACTGCCTTCCATATAGAAACCAAAGGCTTTGGTCTCTAATTTCTGATATTCAGTTATTTGTTCAACGCATTGAGGTTTCTGCTCTGTTCCAGAGAATTCTTTTGAGGGTTGGAAATAAATAAAACATATATAATCCCTGACTTCCAAATGTGTGTGTATGTGTTATGTAAGCAAATAACCTACTATGACTGTTTGATAATTCAATTTTTAAAATATTTGGATCAAATATTTTCTATTTTGTCTCTGAGACTTAACCAAAATATCTGACATATTTGATTTTGAAACTAGACATGAACATTTTAAAATTGATAAGCCACGGTACATGATCATTTCCTGTAGATTGCATGATTTCATTCTGCATGCTATCATTGTTTCCTCAGGCAAAGTCTTCCTCAGGCAGTCACTGTTATCATTGATATTAGGTTATGGAGCTTGTGGCATCATTTTTATAAGTCAAATATATTTGAAATCAAGCACTCATACACACACACTTTCACACCACCAAAACAACCTGAAAAGAAAAATGTATTATTTAATTAAGTATGGAGGTCATGAAGACTGAAGATATACTTTTTTTTAGAGCTAGGAATATTAAGATTTATCTATCAGATCTTTTTTTCCCCAATTCTCTTGAATAATGAGTGGGTAGTTTGTAGAAGAAATTTGCACCATAAAAATGTATTCTAAAAGTATAAACATTGAAGGATAAGTCATGGTTGTAATTTTATGAGGCAATCTATTATTAAGAATATTTGGGAATTCCACTTTGGAAAAATAACTAAAATAAAATAATTTAATGTACAAAATTGCTGTTTTCATTTAGTACAATCACTGTATCTAATGCACCTTCATATGCAACTCCCAAAACATAACTCTTCATTTGTATTGCATACTTTACAAAAAAATCATACAAAAGTATGCCTAATTGTTATGGATTTTAAAAATAGGCCTGATGCTTTATATATATATATGTATAAAATGTTCCATGTCAATATTGTACCTCCTTTTTACATTTTTAGTTGTCTTTTTAATTTTTTTTTCATATATCTTTAAGGCATATTTATTCCAGATTAGGACATTTTAAATGTATATATCACTTTTATTAAAGATTAGTAAATTCTAGTACCTATCTTATCTAATACATTTTGTATTTACCCACTCAAGTTGAAATCAACTTCTCTTCTCTTTTTAGAGAACAAATTCCCTTTCTATACTTCTTTTCACATTGCATGGTAGTGAGTATATAGACACCAAAAACCAAATACTGAATTTGGTCTACTCAAGATTAGATAATAAATGTGGCTGGTGTTTCAATTAATATAACAAATTTTGCTTTTTGGAAATAGTAACACATACAGTGATTTCATGTTATTTATTTATTTTTTTTCCTTTTTGTCTTTTTTTCGTGTCCGGCAATGGATCGCAACCCTCAGTGTCACG
>NW_007730423.1:190821-191746 GCF_000696425.1 Galeopterus variegatus
CATTTTAATATAGCAATCAAAGGAAATATGTTATCTCTGAAAAGTCAAGAAATAAGGTGCAATTGTTATGTCTTTCTACTCAATACTGTATTTTTCTTTTTTTTTTATCCTCTGAAAGAATAAGAAGAAAATGCTTCTTTAGGTTCCCTATGGTTTTACCCTTCTAGCAGAATTAATATACTATAGTTTGTCTGCTCACACTCTCACGAGCTTGTATTATAGATTGTAAAAACATTTTACTCTCTGAGCAGCATTTCAAGTCAAACATTACTGTCTTGTAGACCCTTCCAGTGATTAATTTCAAACAATGGAATTAATGGTACAGCTGTCTTTTAGAGTCTGAAATCCTACTGGACTAAAAAGTAGAGCTGATATTGTAACAATGAGCATGTTGAAGCATGGTTGAAGAGAAGAATCCAAGATTTATTTTCTCAATAAGTTTCTATGTTGACTTGCATTTATTTTATATACAAGAATCTCTCATGGCTAATTGAAAATAATGTAAAAATATACTAAACTGGTTAAAGAGATTTATATGATAGAAAAGGAAAATTGGCATTCAAAAAACAGATCAGATTCAGATCCAAAATACACAAAAATAATTAGAAAAAGAGAGATGGGAAAGTTCAAACTCATAAAGAAATAAAGAAGATTAAAAATGATAAGAATGATTTAAATACCTCCTACTTTATTAACAAATTCACAGTGATTTCTAACTTTATTCCCTAGTGGCTTAAAACTATACTGTGTATGAATTCAAATCTTTGAAATTTGTTCAGGATACTCTATGGTTCAACATTTGGTCAAGTTTTGAAAACATTTCATTTTGCACTTGTAAACAATATATCTGGCACAATATTCCGTAGATGTTGAATCAAAGTTTTTAGTTGCTTAAATTAAATTTTCTTTGTTCTTATTAATTTTT
>NW_007730423.1:193883-194668 GCF_000696425.1 Galeopterus variegatus
TAATATTCATTTTCATTTATTTCTTAAAAAAATAAAAACAAAAACTATTAAAAGCACTGAATTAAATATACCCACTTTCCCATTCTCTTGTAGCTAGAGATAGCATGTGACCCCATTCTGGCCAATGGTGATGTATACAGAAATAGACCAGTATGGGAGGGTGCTTTTGGAAAAACTTATCTACAAAAAATTTTTAATAACAAGGACTCAATTGACATGTGGTTTTTACTGATTGTATACCTGATAATGTTCCATGAAAATTGCACATAAATTGATTGACTTTCAATCCATAATGCATCAGTAGTAACTGAGCCATATGGCTTGGCATTCTGCATGTAAAATATATATTTAGACTTTACCCTATAACACAAATAACAATTTTGGAATATTTGCATATTATTTTCCTTTTATGATATGTATTAATGACGCTTCACTTAAGGAGTTTGCTTTGCTTTTTTGATTAATTGTTTTAGGAATGATTATTACCTTCACACCATCTTTTCAAGCTTAATAGAAACAATAATGTTTAAAGTTTTCACGCTGTGATGTGAACCTAAGGCAGCATGTGAGGTAGTGATATCATCTGATATTCAGGAGCTGTTCACTCTGATGGATTTAATTAGATACAGGGATTAGTCCTCAATTTTCACAATAAGGGAATGTACCAAAAAATTGAGACACATATAAAAATACAATTTTGTTTAAAATGAAACATAAAAGTAACTTATATCTTATATTCAGGTATCTGAACATCGGCATGATCAGCACTTACTTTACCTTTGGGT
>NW_007730424.1:0-14632 GCF_000696425.1 Galeopterus variegatus
TGTTGAAAGAATTATTCGCCTTTTGTTGCTCTTGGAAATGCAATCAATACTCTGGTATCACAGCACACAGCTCTCAGGATCCCCTGAACCTGATTTTATCCAGAGTAACTTTTAAACATTGCTATTTGTAAGGAAAATAAATAAATGGCTAATTTAATCTCTTCTTAATTAAATTTTATCCTAGAAAATGAGCTTTGGGTTTTTTCTTTAGATATCCATTCTACTTCTGTAAAAGCAAGAATGTTCTATGAAATAATAGACATAAATAAATCCTGTTATGTTGTGTTGTTAAATAATAAAACCCATAGAATTTATCACTTTTGGCATATCATTAATATGTATACATTATTGCAAATTTTACTTTTACCATCATCACTTTGTATTTGATGAAAATAGCTTTGTTAATGCTATGACGTTTTAGTATTTGTATCTGTGTGAAATAAAGAGGGGATAAACTGCTCACTCTTCTTTCTTCTATCTCTGATGTTTTTTGTTTTTTGTTTTTTCCTTTCTGTCTTTTTTCGTGACCGGCAACGGATCGCAACCCTCAGTGTCGCGCCCGTACCGGACCGGGACCGGCAATGGGATCGCAACCCTCGGTGTTGCGCTCGCACCTCGCTCAGCCAGTGAGCGGCCGGTCTGTATGTGGGATCCGAACCCTCGGCGCGAGTGCCGCCGCGCTCCCAAGCGGCGCACTGTAGCAGTGTGCCACCGGGCCGGCCCCTCTCTGATGTTTTTCTTACCAAAAATTAGCTGACCTTCTCAGTGTGTTCAGATTTGTTAGCCATTGGAAAATCCCCACATCCTGTGCTGAACCTGCTCTCTATGTAGACTTGCTCACATGAGAAGCAGCTTAATTGTGCATTATGTTCTTGTGATTCTTGTTTTGAGGCTCATGTTCAAAGAGCTGTAGTTAATTTTCTGTCACTGATAGCTTCATGTGGCTGATGTGGCCTCCTGGTCATTTGGTGAGCTGCCTTTTGGCAAATTTTATCTGAATTGGCTTGGATTTCCCTTACTACCCAAATTTTCTATTTAAATTAGGTAAAAGTTCTTCAAGCTGTTAATATGAGATAAGGTAACAAACAGAAACTTCATATATATGATTCCACTAAATATTATGTGAGTGAAACTCTAAAAAATGTGGCTTACTCTGTGAATAAAACTTGATTTCTTTTTTTTCTCAATTCATTGAGACTACTTTTATCATGCAAGCTACATATGAAAACAAAACGAATGAAGTATGAAATTGATTTTATGAAAACAAAAACTTCAGCTCTCCTAAGTGACTCATTGGAGAGTACAAATTTTGGGAGTATTGGGTACAGAAAGAAATAGTATTAGAGAAATATGATCCAAAAGCATAGAATTATTCAGCTCTTCAAAAATGAGGTCTTGAAGAAAAGACTTTATACAGCTGTAAAGTGTACAGAGACTGTCGATTTAATGAGGCAAATACGGCTAAAAGAGTGTTGTAGAAAATGACAGATAAAACATGTGACTAGGTAAGAACAAGTGGAGAATCGAGAATGCAGAAAGCAGTCTTAGCCAGGATTCTGAACATAAAAAAAAGAGGCGTCAGTTCTTTTTCTTCCAGCATCATTGCCCAACCTTAAGGCAATATAATACCTACTACCCAGTCGCACATCTTCTTGGTCCTACTTCACAGAAGCAGCGTATTAAACATGCATTTTGTGAGTCCATGCATATGCAGTAGCTTCAGCATGGTACAGATTTTCATTCTAACACCCGAAAGTTAGATGCAAGAAATAACATTACTTCAGCACTGTGGAAATATCACGGTTATTTCATGTGAATCAGTAGGAAGAAAAATACACAAGACTTGGAGAGGATCATAGTGTGAACAGTGAATTACTTTGGCACGACCTGGAGACATAGAGCGTGTTGTTTGTTTGCACCTGAGAGAATGCTGGTGGGCACACGTAGCCGTGATTATCTGGAATGATGTGTTCTTCAGTATAATAGGGAAAATCAGACGGATGCCCATGTTTGCATCAGTTTCCCCTCATTATTCGTTTTGTTCCCCTGTGCTTAGAGGGACCCCAACTCCCTGTCGTTACTGACATGTCATAACAATAGCAATCATACTATTACTACTAATAACACTAAGGTTTACAGATGACATCTATTGATTGTGCAGAGGACTCAGCATTTCATGTTCAAGATCTGATTTAATTCTTACGTACCCCCTAAAAGGCACCGGTATTGTTGGTTTTTTTCACAGATAAGGAAACGTGTCTGTGAAACATGCCATAATGATGCTTGACTGCTGTGTGCTTTGCTCTGGTAGTTTTCTCTCATGCTATTTATCTAAACACCGTCTAAAAGATAGAATATGTTTTTCTCCCTCAGCCCCTCATTATGCTTATCTTCCTTCACTCTTCTTATTCCACTTAGACATTTTCACCTCATGACACGGCTATTCATGTCATATGTATGCGTGGACTTCAGAAAGTTCATGGAAGGATTCATATTATCTTTTAATTCTATTTTTCCATGAACTTTTTGAAGCACCCTGTTGTACGTACACACATTTTTTTGTGGAGAAGCCCTGTAGGTTGAGTACCATAAGCTGGACACAGAGTTGGGTGTTTTTTTGTATGTTAGCTCATTTATCCATCAGTTTGTAGAAAATGATGTTATCATCACATAAGGGATTTTCTCAATATCAAACATCACATCTGGTAGAGACAGGATTTCTTTATAGTTTGAGAAAACTCTGTTCAAATTTTATATTATCTTTAGCTGACTGCCATGAAACTGTATGTATTTTTTCTTTTTTTTCCTAATTTTATTTATATTTATTTTTCTGGGGTACAGTGTGTTGTTTCAATACATGCATGTACTGCACAATAATTTACTTAGGGTAGACAGCATAGTTTTGTACCCATTAATCCACTTATGTGCGTAAAACTTTAGAAAATAAAGATCACTGTAAAATCAAATTCGTAACATTTCAGTAATTTGTAATTGTTACAAAATGAATAGTTATGGGTAGGAGACTAAGACTCACCTAAAAGTCCCACTTTGCTAGCTACCCCCCCCCCAATTTTCTCTAACAGGAGTAGGTAAGTCAGGATGAATCAATGACAGTGACTTTATGATAAATATACCTTTGAAATTGGTCTTATTATAAACTTAATATATTGTTTGCAGTCCTCAATAGCTTAAGTGTTTTCTGTATTATGCTGCTTAGTGCTAAACCTGACAGCGGATGGACACTGCCCACAGAACTGTGGTGGTTGGCAAGGGAGAGTCCTTCACAGGGTTGTGACATGATGACACTGAAATATCAACAGCAGGATGTGTGCTGTGCACAGGGGATGAGAGTGGAGCAGGGAGACCAATGAGCATATTATTTCAATAACCCAGGGACAAAATGATGTGGGCCTTCTTGGCTGTCAACAGTGAGATTTGGGAAGAGAGGACAGCTGGAAGAGAGAAAGTGGCAAAAGTCTCTGGAGGAGGCCAATAGGAGGACACATATGGCATCTATAAGAGAGGAATATTTTCCCGAGGTATCTTGTCTCCTGAGGTATGTAAAAAGAACAAATTGGGGAGGTAATATGTTCTGTGCAGCAGCAAATATTCAGGTTACCCTGGGGAGAGACATGAAAAACCTCGTTTGCGAGGACTACAAGTCATTTCCATCTCCCTGGGCTGAGCGAAAGCCCCAGCTGTGTGATTTCTTAGCCAATTATGGGAACTTGCACAGCAAATGCAGTGCATTTAATGCAGGGCTGCAAATCTGGGGCAATTTTCAGCTTTGAAGATTTTCTTATTTCATCTGTGATTTCCTTTTTATGGTTGTCACTTACAGGGACATAATGGTGATGTTGTGGTAGACTTTAAGGCATTTCCTCTTGTGCTTCCACCTCCATCCCACTTCCTGAGAGGCAAATGTTGGGCAGCTTGGTGGGTTCCCGTCAGGGCCCTGCAGCCAGGGCATTGAGCTGGGGCTGGACAAGGATGTGTAGAAGCCTTGCACTGTTCTTCTTAGTTGGCCGCTTGTCCCACCAGGGAAAGAGCCTGGCCTGAGATTTTGGGTGCCTTCATGTACAGAGAGGCTGACCATGCAAAACTGGGCACACAGTACAAAGTCATTGAGATTCTCTAAAAAATTGGCTCCAAAGGCCTTTACCATCTTTCTATTTCTGGTTTTTCCCAATGACTACTTGCGTCTCTTATCTTGAACTCTGAGGACACTGGCTGATGCCTCTCCTGCCATGCTCTGTTCACAAACTTTCTTTTTTTTTTTTTTGTCTTTTTCCTTGTCCAGCAACGGATCGCAACCCTCAGTGTCGCCCCCGTACTGGACCGGGACCGGCAATGGGATCGCAACCCTCGGCGTTGCTTCCGCGCCTCGCTCAGCCAGTGAGCTGGAACCGGTCCGTATGTGGGATCCGAACCCTCGGCGGGAGCGCCGCCGTGCTTCCCAAGCGGTGCACTGTAGCAGTGCGCCACCGGGCCGGCCCCACAAACTTTCTTTCAGCTGTAATTTACCCAGACTGTCTGACCTCCTGACTTCTACTGACCCAGCCCAGCCAGTATGAAATAGTTTGTCTCTCTACCAACAAGGAGGAAGATGCCTCCCCTTCATTCTCTTCTCTTATTCCCCCTCTTCCAAAATAAAAACAGTGGTAAAAAGCATTGAAATAATTTTTCAAAATTGTATTCAAGGAAAATAACTAAACAGGAAGGTTCTGTCTTCATACCCAGGTAACAGTGAAGGGAATGCGTGTTACTGTCTAGGATAGCTGTCCTGGGTGAGCATCTCTGAATTTAACTGTGATAGACTGAAAAATGGCCCCCCAAAGACATGTCCACATCTTAATTCCTGGAACTTGTAAATGTTACCTTAATTGGAAAAAAATGTTTGCAGATGTGATTAAGTTAAGGATCCTAGGGGGAGATCATTTTGAAACACCTCGGTGGCCCTAACTCCAATAATAATTATCCTTATAAGTGAAGCAGAGGAAGTAGAGGGGTTTTCTTTCTTTAAAAAAAAAAATTATTTATTTATTTTTATTGTTATTTTTATTGGTTATGAATATTCATGAGGTACAAAGCAAATTGTCACCACTCGTGCCTAAGATGTGATGGCCAGATCCATATGGGCAGCATGTCCATTACCACGAATTGTGATTATAGCCCATATCTCCCACCCAATTATCCCCTCAATTATCCCTGACCTCCCTCCCCATCCCCCTTTCCTCATGCCACTTTGTATCCCTTGATATGTTCTCTCCCTCTGCAAGTCCAATGTACCACTGTGGTTGGACTTTCCTCTCTTCTTTATCTCTTAGCTCTCACTTATGAGAGAGTACATATAGTATCTATGCAGAGGGGGTTTTCAACACACAGAAGAGGAGCAGGCAATATGACCATGGAGGCGGAGATTGGAGTGATGCAATCACGAGCCACGGAATGCCAGAAGCCACCAGAGGCTAGAAGAGGCAAGCAACAGATTCTCCCCTAGAACCTCCGGAGGGAATGTGGTCCTGCCAACACTGACTTCAGATCAGTGAACCTGATTTCAAATTTCTGGCTTCTAGAACTGTAAGGGAATACATTTTTTGTTGCATTAAGCCACCATTTTCGATAATGTGTTACAGCAGCCACAGGAAACTAATGCAGATTAGCTGTTTTATCTGCACATGGCTGTAGTTTAGTAAGGGTCCTAATCTCTAACTATGGAAGGTGGCACACAGAAAATTTTGGGAGAGTGGAAGGTGTAGGCAGCATGTTCGCTATGCCGTGGTCTTCATGGAATAGTTAGATATGGAAGCAGTAACATTAGATCATCTAGTGTCTATCTTTTTTTCTATACTTCCCTCCAGCATTTGAGTACTTACTGTAAACCAGGCACTGTGCCAGGCATTGACTCTTGGATTTTCCTTTTCCCAAAATATCTTTTTCTGTATGAGTCCCACATTTTCCACCTGGTCATGACCTTGAATTTATACCATGTGGACAAGCCTCTTTGACAAGAAATAGAAAAAATACAGGCTGATGAGTATAGCTGAATTGGTAAGGAGACTGCCATGTTTTTCTTTTCTTGTCCCATGAACCATAAGTGGCTGACTTTACATGTCTCTGGAATTGGGTCAAATCAATAAAAATATATTGATTGACTAAGACTTGAACTGGAAGCAATATCTTGGCAATGGAAAATCAGGAAGCTATACAGCCTTGGTGTTTTAGTTAATTTTCTGTTGCTCATAACAGAGTACCTGAAACTGGGTAATGTATAAAGAAAACAGGCTAACTTCTTACCATTTTGGAGGGTGGCAAGTCCAAGGTCCAGGAGGCACACTGGTGAGGGCCTTCTTCTTGGTGGAACTCTTGGCAGAGTCCTGTGGTGATGCAGGTTATCACATGGCGAGAATGGTTAGGGCGGATTCATGTGTTCTCCTTATAAAGCCACCAGTCCACACCCATGAAAAACCATTAAACCATTAACACATTAATCCATGAATGGATTAATCCATTCACGAGGGCCTAGTCCTCATGATCCAATCACTTCTTAAAGGCCCCACCTTTCAAACACTATAGTTGGATTTCCCATCCTCTTAACAGTGTTGCAATGGGGATCAAGTTCTAATACATGCACTCTTGGGGAACACATTCAAACTATAGCATTAGATAATGGAAAAATTCCATATCAAAACAGAGTCATTCTGAAGCAACAGCTAGTGCTTTTTTTTTCCCCCTCTGAGTCTCAATTTTTCCATCTGCACAGTGAAGAATTTGTATTAGAAATTTTGCTTCTATAGCACTAGAAAATTAAAAATGTTAGGTCTAAAGGGGATAATTATAGACCATCTTGTACATTCCAACCAGTTTATGATCAGGAGAGTGAAGCCCAGATTGTAGAAGTGACTTGTCCAAAGCCATACAGCAAGACACTGGTGAAGCTAAGATTAGAATCTATGATCTGGGGCTGTTGGTCCAGGCTCTCTTCACTATCCTGTTGATTTTTAATTGAGGGGATTGATTCATGGATGGATTTCAGGGTTTCTGAAAACTCCCTGAATTTGTATGCCAAATTTTTTTGAATGTCTATGCATTTTTATAAAATAAAGAAAATCTTTAATGTGAGCTCCTAAAATGGCTAAGACTTTTTCAAAAGGATGCCCATCAATTAATCCATCAAGGAGTTATTGTGCTTCCCCTGCAGGTCAGGCCCTCTTACAGGAATTAGCATGGAGGAGAGATGGAGCAGGCAGAAGTCTCTGCTCTCAAGGAGCTTATATTTTGCAAGTGGGGTAATAGACAATTAATAAATAAATACAACTTATTTATGCCAGGTGATGATAAGTATATGGAGAAAAACAAAGCAGGGACAGGGACAGGTGCAGAGAGAATCATGGCTGCTTTACTTGAATTGAAATTAAATTTTCCCTGTTTGCTGAGACTCCTTGCCATGAAGTTCGGAGCACACCACAATGAGGGGACACAGCATGCGGTGCTACAGCTTTTTTTTTACAAGGGGCGGCTAGAGGTGAAGCAATGTCTCTAGAAAGGCCCCGGTCCTGCCCCCTTGGTCATTTTCAGGGATGCCTGTGACAGGAAGTCAGCAACTCGATCTCCTGAGCCCCCTGAACCTGGCTGCTGGGCCATCATCGCTCACAGTGTGCCACATGCTGTCCACTGCCAGGATAGTAATGGTTTCTGGGTCAATATTATTTATGACTTATTGCATCGCTGCATCCTGGAGCAGGGGAAGACTCAGTGGGCAGTGAGGCAGCTACAGCTGCTCACAGAGCTTCCTTGTGTGGCTATGAATAGAGGATAACCTCTTGGTGTTCTGTGCTGCTGCTTTCTCAAAGCCTTACGAGTTTGGTTGGATCTTCACATGGTTCTCAAAGATGAGGCAGGTGTGGTTAATCCCACTTTCAAGATTTATCATCCCACACACAGAGAGGTGTGGGGTCGCATGGCAGGCTAAAAGCAGAGTGAAGGATAAACTCCAGATCCTCTTGACTCTTTGCAAGAGCCGTCCCTGCTCCAATCACATCCTTGAGGGCATCCCTATCTCCTTTTTTTACCTTATATTTCACATTCGATCCTGCAGCCAGTTCTTTCCTTTGGAAATATATCTAGACTCTGACCTCTTCTTGACATCCCGGCGTGACTGCCTGAGGCCAGCCAACCATTCCCTCTCACATGGACTGGTGTGATAAATTGCTGACCAGCCTTCCTGCTTGACCTTTCCCCTGACCCCCAACTCCTGGTCCATTCTCCACTCAGCAGCCCAGCAGCCAAGAGTGACCCTTTCAAACAGAAGTCAAATCGAGTTATTCTCTGTATAAGTCCTCCATAGCTTTCCATGTCTCAGAATGAAAGCGGAGCTCTTCCTGAGGCCCACAGACCATGCACTATCTGCACGCCCTCTACCATTTCCTGCTCACCCCCCACTCACATCCCTTTGGCTTTCCCTGCTTCAGTGGCAGTGGCCTTTTTGCTATTCCTTGAATTTGGTAAACACATTGCCATTTCAGAGTCTTTGCACTTGCTCTTCTATCTGCCTGAAAGCCTTTCCTCCTGCCTGGAAGCTCTTCCTCAAGATATTTCCAGGACCATCTCCTTTACTCATTCAACTCTGCCTATGGGTCTCTGCTCAGCATGTTGATGACTGAATGAAGCTTTCTGCATGAAACAGCAGCTCCTGGCACTTGGACCCCTCATGCTGCTTCACTTTTCTTTTTTTTTTTTGTCTTTTATCTTTTATCTTTTTCCGTGTCCAGCAACGGATCGCAACCCTCAGTGTTGCCCCTGTACCGGACCGGGGACCGGCAACGGGATTGCAACCCTCGGTGCTGCTCCCGCGCCTCGCTCAGCCAGTGAGCGGGAACCGGTCTGTATGTGGGATCCGAACCCTCGGACGGGAGCGCCGCCGCACTTCCCAAGCGGCGCACTTATCCAGTGCGCCACCGGGCCGGCCCGCTTCACTTTTCTTTACAGTGTTTATGAGTACTGAATGCAATATGCTAATTGTTGTTCTAGTTTCTTTCTCCTGCTAGAATGGAACTCCATGAGTGCAGTAGCTTTGCCCAGTGTCCTGCAGAGTGTCAGGCGCTTCACAGGCACATTCATTGGTTGAACAAATGTGTGAAAGAATGAAAACATCCCTCTAACCAAATGCATTTACTGAGGATGTTCCATGATGATGATGATAATGATATCAAAGGCTATATTAGTCAGCTAGGGCTGCCAGAACAGATCATCACAGACCAGGTGGTTTAAGCAACAGAAATTTATATTATCGCAGTTCTAGAGGCTGGAAGTCTGAGATCAAGGTGCCAGCAGTGTTGGTTCCTAATGAGGCCTCTCTCCTGGCTTAAAGATGGCAACTTCTTGCTATGTTCTCAGATGGCCTTTCCCCTGTGTGTGTGTGTGTGAGTGTGTGTGTGTGTGTGTGTGTGTGTGTGTGTGGAGAGAGAGTGCAAGCGAGAGCAAGTGCTCTGGTGTCTCTTCCTCTTCTTATAAGGACACCAGTCCTATCAGTTTAGGGGCCCACCCTTCTGACCTCATTTAACCTAAATCACCTCCTGAAAGGTCCTTTCTCCAAATATAGGCACATTGGAGTTTAGGGACTCAACATATGATTTTGGGATATACCATTCAGTCCATAACAAATGCTAACATTTATTAATCATCCACTACACATTAAGCACTGTGCAAAGTACTTACACATTTTCTCATCTAATTATTGGTCTTATTTTACACACAAGGAAACTGAGGCAACAGAAAGATTACCTAATTTTCCCAGGCTATATAGCTACTAAGTAGAGAAGCTTGAACATGAACCCAGACCTGGTTGTAAAGCCTAAATCAATTATTGCCTTGCATTTTATTTGGAAGACATAGTGGGGCTAGGTTTCTTGACAAAGTTCTTAAGCTTTTCCATTAGATTTTTCTATTTTCTCTGCTCCAAGTCAATCATTTTATTTTCTCCAAAAAAGTAGTAGGGGTTTGGTTATTTTCATTCAGCATCTCAGCATCTATTCATGGAGAATCTATTGCTTCAGGAAAGTATGGTGGGTGCTTGGGGAATACAGAGTAAAAGAATTATTAGTCAGGATGAACTAGGATGTGCTGAAGTAACAATTACAAAATACCATTGGCTTAACATAGGGCTTATTTCTCACTCATACTGCTTATCTAACATAGATCAGTAGCAAACTCTGCTCCACACAGTCACTCAGGGCCCCAGACCAATGGAAACTCTGCCTTCTTATACTTGCACTGTCTGGAACACCTGGTCTCTGGGATCACTATGGCAGAAGACAGAAGAGTTCAATGTATATACCTGCCAAGTGAATATCTAGACCATCAAGACAGAGAACTTTTCTAACTTATCTCAGAATGTTCTCTGGTATGCTCTTCTATTCAATTTCCACTCCTGTCCCCTCTCTCCCTCCAAAAGAGACAGCTGCTTTCTGATTTCCATCATCATGGTTTAGTTTTGCCTATTCCAGAATTTCCTATCAATAGAAATGTACAGTATGCACACTTGTGTCTGGTTTCTTTTGCTCATATGATGGTTTTGAGATCCTTCCTTATATGTATATCAGTAGTTTGTTTCTTTTAATTGCTTATTTATAGCATGCATTAATCTCAGCCAGATTGATGACATGTTTATTTGTAGGGTTGCCTGGAGTATGATATTAACCCTTGGCCAAAACTAGATAATGTATATTTCACAACTGTGTGTATGTGAGTGATTTTGGGACAAGACATACCAGCCTGTCAACCTTGCTTAGTAATAATGATTGGATTTATGGCTCACACCTGGTTTTGGTGGAGCCTGGAGAGTGCTGACAGTTGAGGTTGACATGTAGTATAATGTGCCTACCTTAACAGCTCACCATGAGAGACCACTACCCTAAGCAGACTTTTGGCTTTCTGGTTCCAAGGTTCTTTGCATGTATATCAGTGGTGATTTGAAAGCTGGAGACAGTGCATGTCCTGGACAACCCAACATAGTCATGGAAGAAGATAGACTTTAATCTACCATATTACTATTTTTTTTACTATTTATCCTGTCTGTTCATTGTTTTCCTTTTCCCATTTTCTTTTGTGTTGAATATTTTATTTATATTATCACATTCTATCTCCTCCATTTAAAAATATCTAAATCTGTGTTATATTTTCAGTGTTTGCTAAAGAGATTACAATATTTCCTTAATTGTTCGCAGCATACTTTGATATTATACCACTTTATATTCAATGTAAGAACTTTACAACAGTATAATTTCATTTACATTCACTTCCATCTTTTGTTCTATTTATTTTTGTTATATATTTCACTCATACATGTTATAAACTCCACAGTACATTGTCATTTTTCATGGTTTAAAAAGTCAAAGACTTAAAATGTTTAAGAAAATAAAAAAATAATCTTTTCAAATTATATATTTATAGTTTTCATTTCTATTTATTATTCCTTGCAGATTAATATTTCCATCTGATATCATTTACCTTCAGCATAAAGAACTTCTTTTTGCATTTCTTTTAGTGTTGGTATGCTGACTTCAGATTCTCTCATTTTTGTTTATCAGAAAACATCTTTATTTTGCTTTCATTTTTGAAATGTATTTTTTGTGGTATATAAGATTCTGGGTTGGCAGTTTTCTTTTCCAGCACTTTAAAGATGACTTTCCGGGACCGGCCCGGTGGCGCACTGCTACAGTGCGCCGCTTGGGAGCGCGGTGGCGCTCCCGCCGAGGGTTCAGATCCCACATACAGACCAGTTCCCGCTCACTGGCTGAGCGAGGGGCGGGCGCAGCACCGAGGGTTGCGATCCCGTTGCCGGTCCCGGTCCGGTACGGGTGCGACACTGAGGGTTGCGGTCCGTTGCCGGACACGAAAAAAGACAAAACGGAAATAAATAAATAAATAAATAAAGATGACTTTCCAACGTATTCTGGTCTTCATATTTCTGTGAGAAGTTATCCATCATTTTTATTATTATTTCCTTGTGTTTTATATGTGCATTTTCTCTAGCTCTCTTCAAGATTATTTCTTTAACTTTGGTTTTCAGACATTCGTCTGTGATGTACTAAAAGTTCTAAAAAAATCCTGCTTGGGTTTTTCTGAGCTTCTGGATACGTGGAATGTTCTTTAGATTAACTTTGGGAAAATTTAAGCTATTGTTTCATTAGATTTTTTTCTGCCCCATTCTCTCTATCCTCCTCTTAGGTTATTATTAAACCATTTGATGTTGACCCATAGATAATCAAATATCAAATTTTAAAAAATATACATTTTCTTTCTGTGATTCGGTTTGGATGATTTTCATTGGCCTTATTTCAAGTTTACTGATCTTTTCTACTATATTGTCTAATCTTCTATTAATCTCATCCAAACAAATCTATTTCTGATACTATGTTTTACTGGTGAGTGATTACCATTTCATTCTTTTTATAGAGTTTACACATCTCTCCTGAAATTCCCTCAATCTATCTTATGAAGATTTAAAATACATATTTATCACAGTTATTTTGAAATAAACTTTTCTGCTATATTCATTTTCTGGATCTGTCTGTAATGATTCATTTTATGTATTAAGTTGACTGAGCCATGGGATACCCAGATAGTTAGTCAAACATTATTCTGGGTATTTCTGTGAGGGTGTTTTGGATGAGATTAACATTTAAATTGGTGTACTGAGTAAAGCAGATTGCCTTCTCTAGTGTGATTGGCCTCATCCAATCAGCTGAAGGCCAGAACAGAACAAAAAAGCTGATACTTCTCTGAGCAACAGACAATTCTCCCTGCCTGAAGGTCTTCAAATTGGGACATCAGCTTTTTCTTGCCTTTAAACTTAAACTGAAATACTGGCTCTTCTGAGCCTGCTTGGCCTTCAGTCTGGAACTACACCATTAGCTCTCCTGGGTCTTGAGCCTTCAGACTCACTTTTCTGGGTCTCCAGCTTGCTGACTCACCCTGCAGATCTTAGGACTTGCCAGTCTCCATAATTATGTGAGTTAAGTCCTTATAATAAATCTTTTTCTATATATCTATATTTATACCTGTATCTATAAATCTATATCTATATCTATTATCTCCTATTCATCTGTTTCTCTGGTGAACACTGACTAGTACAGGGTCATTTGTGGATCTTTTTCTACTGGCTAATTTTTTTCTTGACCATGTCACTTTTTCCAATTTCTTCTGTCTAATAGTTTACCTATTGTATCCTGAATTTTTGATATAATATGTTTTAGGGACTGCATTGTGTTATCTTCCTCTGAAGAGAATTCAGTTTTATCTTAGCAGGGAATTAAATTATTGGTGGAGCACTTTGACTTTTTTAAGGCTTCATTTTATGCTTTATTTGGGTGAGTCCATTTTGGGTTTACTCTTAGTCCTAGGGTGAATCCCTTAGTCTTGGGATGTGGCCTTTCCTCTAAGGCATGGCTTTTCTGGAGTTTTAATAGATAGTCTGAGATGCCTACAAAGGTTCCATAACTTGGTAGGGTGTGAATTTCTTTCTTTCTTTCTTTCTTTCTTTCTTTCTTTCTTTCTTTCTTTCTTTCTTTCTTTCTTTCTTTCTTTCTTTCTTTCTTTCTTTCTTTCTTTCTTTCTTTCTTTCTTTCTTTCTTTCTTTCTTTCTTTCTTTCTTTCTTTCTTTCTTTCTTTCTTTCTTTCTTTCTTTCTTTCTTTCTTTCTTTCTTTCTTTCTTTCTTTCTTTCTTTCTTTCTTTCTTTCTTTCTTTCTTTCTTTCTTTCTTTCTTTCTTTCTTTCTTTCTTTCTTTCTTTCTTTCTTTCTTTCTTTCTTTCTTTCTTTCTTTCTTTCTTTCTTTCTTTCTTTCTTTCTTTCTTTCTTTCTTTCTTTCTTTCTTTCTTTCTTTCTTTCTTTCTTTCTTTCTTTCTTTCTTTCTTTCTTTCTTTCTTTCTTTCTTTCTTTCTTTCTTTCTTTCTTTCTTTCTTTCTTTCTTTCTTTCTTTCTTTCTTTCTTTCTTTCTTTCTTTCTTTCTTTCTTTCTTTCTTTCTTTCTTTCTTTCTTTCTTTCTTTCTTTCTTTCTTTCTTTCTTTCTTTCTTTCTTTCTTTCTTTCTTTCTTTCTTTCTTTCTTTCTTTCTTTCTTTCTTTCTTTCTTTCTTTCTTTCTTTCTTTCTTTCTTTCTTTCTTTCTTTCTTTCTTTCTTTCTTTCTTTCTTTCTTTCTTTCTTTCTTTCTTTCTTTCTTTCTTTCTTTCTTTCTTTCTTTCTTTCTTTCTTTCTTTCTTTCTTTCTTTCTTTCTTTCTTTCTTTCTTTCTTTCTTTCTTTCTTTCTTTCTTTCTTTCTTTCTTTCTTTCTTTCTTTCTTTCTTTCTTTCTTTCTTTCTTTCTTTCTTTCTTTCTTTCTTTCTTTCTTTCTTTCTTTCTTTCTTTCTTTCTTTCTTTCTTTCTTTCTTTCTTTCTTTCTTTCTTTCTTTCTTTCTTTCTTTCTTTCTTTCTTTCTTTCTTTCTTTCTTTCTTTCTTTCTTTCTTTCTTTCTTTCTTTCTTTCTTTCTTTCTTTCTTTCTTTCTTTCTTTCTTTCTTTCTTTCTTTCTTTCTTTCTTTCTTTCTTTCTTTCTTTCTTTCTTTCTTTCTTTCTTTCTTTCTTTCTTTCTTTCTTTC
>NW_007730424.1:15632-21369 GCF_000696425.1 Galeopterus variegatus
TCTCTCTCTCTCTCTCTCTCTCTCTCTCTCTCTCTCTCTTTTGTTTTTGGTGGCTGGCTGGTAGAAGGATCCAAACTCTTGACCTTGGTGTTACCAGCACCAAGCTCTCCCAAGTGAGCAACCAGCCAGCTGAATTTGAATTTCAAACTCTGTTTCTCCTGTGGTGAGTAGCTGCTGATCTTTCTTTTCAGCTATTTTACACTTCCAGCTGTTATTTTCCAGAACTCTCTCCTCCAGCCCTTTGGGCTAATAACACTGGAGCCTTCTGCTTGAACTCTATCCACCAAGTATCTGACTCTCATGGACTGGAGAGTGTCTCCAGGCTAAAGTGCAAATAATTTTGAATCTCAACCATAGAGGGTCCCATCTTTCAAGGTTTAAATCCCATCTACTTTTTGCTTTTGCTTGCTCTCTAGAGTCTTCAAACAGTTGTTTAAAAATATTTTCCCAGAGTTTATAATTGTTAGTAGCTGGGGGTTAGTCTCACACAAGCTACTCTGCCATTATTGGAATCTAGAAGTCCTTGGCCGTTATTTTTATGTGTACAAAGTATTATGGATACCATCACATTATACAGAGAGTCAGAATGTGGAAGTGCTAACAGAAGCCTGTGTACATTTGTGTGATAGTATAAAGTGGAGGAAGGATTAGCTCAGCCCAGGGATAAATTAGAAAGTTTCTCAGAGAAGATAAACTTAAACCAGGTCTTAAAAAATGTATAAGTTTTCACCAGGAAATAGAACTAAGGGTGTGCAAAAAAAAAGCACAAACTAAGGCAGTGGCACAAAAAAAGTTTGGCAAGTACGCTTTTATGGCGTAGAATGGAGGTTGTAAACAGGCATTTAAAGGACCCCTAGTCCAACCCGTTTTTACAAATGAGGAAGTTGAGCTTAAAGGAATGGTCACTCAGCTAATTCATAGAAAAGTAAGGAATCAAATTCCTGTCATTAGACTCTCATCCAAGTCTTCTTTTACCGGTTATAGTTTGTGTTGCACTACATATAGTGATGTTATTGCTGCCAGGGCTGGTATCCATGGGCCTCTGGTACCTGGCCCCTTTCTGTAGAATCAGCATCATCTCAACCCACAAAGGGTTATTATCATCTCAACCTCATGGTGCTCATATCTGCATCCTAAACTTTGCTCTGCTCTCTCTCCTACTTGGACAGTTTTCATTCCTCTCTTCTTCCTTCTCATAATTCTTTATAACACCCAATGAGCATCTACTCTGTGCCATGTATTGTTTTAGGCTATAAGATTACAAATATAAAAACAATATAGTTCCTGTCTTACAAAGGCGCAATGCGAGAAGAAGAAGATTGCCCAAGTAACTATAACTGTGGTATGAAAAGAACTTAGATTAGGAAAATTCCAGGGGCTGTGGGAGCACAGTAGAAGGGGATCCAATCTGTTTGGGATAGGGTGTGTGTATCACTGAAGACTTGTTGCAGGAAGTGATGAGCAGATTAAGTTACAAAAGAGCCAGATGAGAGGACAGGGAGGGGAAGTGTTCTGGGAGATGAAAGAGAGAATAAATAGGATTTATTTGGGGGAACCAAAGATGATTTAATATGAATGAAACTTAGAGTGCTTTGGTGGGGTCTCATAAAAGGGGCTTTTGGAGAGGTGAGCAGGACCCAGCTCAGCAAGGGCCTAAGTAAGAGTGAGGTATTTGGACCTTATCTTGAGGGTACTGGGGAGGTAATGAAGGATTTGAACAGAAGACTGATTCACGTTCCTGGCTTATCACTCTGATGCTATGTAGAGAGTGGATTGGAGGGAAGCAAGAGTAGGATCTGGAAGGCCTGTGAGGAGGCTATTGTAGGCGATGATTTAGGGAGGAGATGATTGTGTGGATTGGATGGTGGCAGTCGCGAAAAAGAGAAGTGACAAAATTGAGGTCTATTTTGGAGAGGAAAAAAACTGCAAAATTTGCAAATAAGGTGGATGTAGGAAAGAAAAAAAGAGTGTTAATGTTGAAGAAAAAAGGAGAATGGCTTCCAGGTTATTGACTTGAAAAACTGGGTAGATGGTAGTTCTATTTACTGAGATGGGGAAGACTAGGGAAGAATGGGATGGAGATGCAGAGTAGGTTCAGGGGTCCAGCTTTGGACTGGTTATGTGATCGTGTCTATGAGTAAGATGGGCCTTCAATTCAAAATCAAATTGGGAGCTAGAGCTCAGAGCTGGAGGTAGAGTTTTGAGTGTTATCATCTTACAGCAGCATTTAAATAAAGTCATAGGACTGTTAAGATCACCCAGGATGAGAGGACTCATGAGCAGTGACAGGAGAGGTAGGGAAGGAGGGCCCTCAAAGACAACAGGAAGAAATAACCAGTGAGGAAATGGGGCTAATCAAGCCTGCTAAACATCCTGTACCACATGTGCCTATGCAGACAGTACAGCACGTTGGTGAAGGCTCTGCAGTTAGACCAGATCCTAACTCCAGTTCTGCTTCCCACAGAGGCTTCCATATTCTCAGGCGAGGTACTTTAAACTTGCTCTATCTCAGTTTCTTCCTCTGATTGCTGGGAGGATTAAATGACATCACAAATGAAAAGCACAGAGAGTTCAGCACATAGTAAACCCACAGGACAATTTTCCCATGTTATTATTGCTATTTTTAAAAAATCTTTGAGGACATCTAATCCAACCTCCTCATTTTGTAGATGGTAAACCTGAGACCCAAAGAAACATGCAGGGAACAAAGATTCAACACCAGCCACAATGAAAGACCTTTGAAAAATTACGAAAATAAATAAAAATAAATAAAGGAGGCTTCTGGACATGTGGAAATTTAAACACACACATACAGAGAATCGGAGCTGCAGTAGGACGTCAGGGCCCAGGGCGAACAGACAGTAGCACTTGTCAATGCCAGACACATTTCCCAGAGACGACAGAGGAAGCAGTCACTGGAAGAGCATTGACAGGAACCGTGGTGTATGCTGAAGGCTGCAGCGCAGCAGGACTGGCTGTAGAAAGGGGCTGACCACCTGGGTTTGGTCACAGCTATCTCCCTGGGCTGGCAACCTCTTATCCCAGACATCCACAGCAACTGGTTCCCATCCCCAAAGTTCAGCTGAGCCAAGTGTACATTCCATGCTAAAGCCCAGCAGGTAAAGAGTCTGAACCACTTCAAGGCACTATTACCAAGGCAAAGCATCAAACACTTTTTCCAAAAAATGCCTGTCAAACAGCCACCTAAGATGGGGAATGTCAAGCGCCCCTGCTATCCCTTGATAAAGAAAACTATTTTGATACCCTCTGGGGGTTCAAGCCCCTCATCTCAAACATCAAGTCAAGAAGAGATAAAAGGAAGGCAGACCAGAACAGATAAAAAATTGATGCCCACCAGTGAGGACAGCAAGGTGTTTTCCAGCATCAGCCTGGAGCCAGATGACTTGTGTTTGAATCCTAGTTCCTCCACTTGTGCAAGAGATATAACCACTTTAAGCCTCAAATGGCCCATCTGTGAGAAGGCGATAATGACAAGATTGATTATGCTCTTGAAGCAAAGGACTTGGCACAAAGTAGTGCATAAACAATTACCATTCTTATTAAAATTTTTAAAAATTTAAAAATAAACGAAAAAGACCTGGTATCTGGGCAGCCTTCTATCCCCAGAGTCCATCCTGAGCGTACCAAATTATCACATTCTGATGACCAAATACCTCCATTTAAATAAACTAGAATCTATAAGTCTTAAGCCTCTGTCCACTCGTTCTGGCTTCCACAAATACTATAATGTATTTTTCTTTCTCTTTGGAAGCACTTTCTCAGCCTGGCTTGAAGGTATGTTTCCCACCTGTCACAGATAGATAAAACATCATGATCCTCATTATTTGGGGTCTAAGAATCATTGTAAGTGCATTTTCAGGATTTCCTGCTAAAGAGGGTCTCATGAAGAAATAAGTTTAAGAAGGACTAAGATAGACAAATAAAATATTTCTTTACTATAGGTCTTCTCAGGGCTTTTATAATGTTACCGTGCATTGATATAATCAAGAAGAGTCTCTCCTCACTGGTTATTTCTTCCTATTCTCTTTGAGGGCCCTCCTTCCCTACCTCTCCTGTCACTGCTCATGAGTCCTCTCATCCTGGGTGATCTTAACAGTCCTATGACTTTATTTAAATGCTGCTGTAAGATGATAACACTCAAAACTCTACCTCCAGCTCTGAGCTCTAGCTCCCAATTTGATTTTGAATTGAAGGCCCATCTTACTCATAGACACGAACACATAACCAGTCCAAAGCTGGACCCCTGAACCTACTCCGCATCTCCATCCCATTCTTCCCTAGTCTTCCCCATCTCAGTAAAAGGAACTACCATCTACCCAGTTTTTCAAGTCAGTAAGCTGGAAGCCATTCTCTTTTTTTCTTTAATATTAACATTCTTCTTTTCTTTCCCACATCCACCTTATTTGCAAATTTTGCAGTTTTTTTCCTCTCCAAAATAGACCTCAATTATGTCACTTCCCTCTATTGCCACCGCCACCATCTAATCCACAAAATCATCTCCTCCCTAAATCACCACCTACAATAGCCTCCTCACAGGCCTACCAGGTCCTACTCTTGCTTCCCTCCAGTCCACTCTCTACATAGCATCAGAGTGATGAGCCAGGAACGTGAGTCAGTCTTCTGTTCAAATCCTTCAGTAGAGGTAGGCAGCTAATAGAGAACTTTAGAGCAGAGCTTCTTACCCTAAGGCTCACGGGCACCTATGGGGACAATAAGTAGATTTCAGGCAGGTCCCATATCTTCTTGAAACTGAGTGCCAAACTTGTGTGTGCACGCATTTTTTCATATTCTTTAGCTGGATTCTGAAAGGGATCCATGACCCCAAAGTACGAGATGCATGGTTGTTTTTAATACCATGGGGACCCTATTGAGAATCTGATCAGAGAAACAGACACCCACCCAGCAAAAAAAAAAAAAAATAATTAGGTGTGTTCATCTTACTCTGTAAACAGGGAATAGAAGCTCAGGGAGGAAGGATGATTTGCTCACACACTGTTGGTGATGGAACAATAATAGTTCTGATGATGGTGATGGTGATGATGATGACGATGGTGGCAGCAACTGCCATTTACTGAGTACATAGTACATTTGAGGCACCACTCTAAGTTACATGGATTATTTCATTTAATTATCATGTCAACTCTATAAGGCATCTACCATAATTAAATAATTTACTTTATCTTATAGATGAGGATAACAAGGCACATGGAGGTTAAAGAACTTGCCCGAATACCACACAGTTAGGAAGTGGCTGAGGTGGTAACAGAGCCCAAGTCTCTTGACGTCCATCCCAGAACTCTTGTAATACCACACAAGGGACAGGAGGAAACTGGGTCCTTTCCCTTGCAATCCTGAAGCCTGCCCTTGTTGATGGCTCACTTGTAGAAGTTGACAGCATCCTTGTGTCAGTGTCTCATCGCCATATATGTCATGAAGGCCTCACAGATGGTGGAAGTGCCCTCACCTGGGAGGTGATTTCCCAACCACTACTGTGATGACACTTATAGATGAGACACATTTTCTTAACAAATAAGAATCTAATGGATTAGGTCTTATCTAATTATGCATTCTGCATTAAGCTGTGCCTCTCCCTGCCTGATGCTGCTGGCATAATTAAACTTAATGTACTTTTAATGATGCCTTCTTAACTCAAGCATTCATAAGCGATTAGCATCAAATGGGATGAGCTGTCGCAGGTCCAGGGCTGTTCTCAGCC
>NW_007730424.1:21936-24611 GCF_000696425.1 Galeopterus variegatus
ATTCATAAGCGATTAGCATCAAATGGGATGAGCTGTCGCAGGTCCAGGGCTGTTCTCAGCCGTGTCCTCTCTAAGACTCAGGTTCAGATATGAATGAATCATGGACTTCAGGGTTGGTTTGCAAATGTTGGTGTAGGGAGCAAAGATGGCCTGTAATACTAATCATTCTAATATGAGTCAACAAACTGGCATCCTTTTCTCATTTGGCTTAAATTCCAGGTCTCAAGTCACTGAAATCAGTATACATTGTAGATTTTGTTCTGTTTTGGAACTGAGTTGTTGGCTGGCTAATGGGTATTGCAAAGATCAGGAAGACAGTGTATTGGGAGTCAAATACCAGGGTTCTAGCAGTAACAGCCTTTCTTTGAGCCTTACTTTCTTTATCGGTAAAATGAGAGGGTTAAATTCAATGACATTTAGGACCATCTTCAGCTCTGGAGATTGTTATTTAAATATGATCTCCCTCCGCTAGTTTCCCCTATGTCCACTCCATTCTCCTTACTACTTTAATTAGTATCTTCCCAAACACTGATCTGTCACTCCCCTCCTCAGAAATCTCTCATAACAGTAAAAACCATCAGTATTTGTTACTTACTGTACCCTGGGCATTTGTGTTTGGTATCTCACCTCATCGTCCACCGCCCTGTGAAGTTTGGTATTCTGTCAGTTTTACTCATGAGGAAACTGTGACTTAGATGAAAAGATTTTCCCAGCTCCAGCAGTAGAAAAGTGGAGGAGCTGAGATCCAAAGACTGTACTTATCCACAATGCCACGTCGTTCTCAAATGTTCACAGTTGCCGACAGAAAAGTGGAGGTTGAGGCAGATGTTCATAGCCCTCCTGGCCTCGTCCCAGTCTAGCCTCCTCCCTCCTCTGACCCTCCAGCTCTTTTCCCCCGGCACCCAGTCTATTCACTGCACCCCACAGAGACCCTGCTGCGTGGCCTCTGCATTTACACTCAGGCTTTTTCCTCTGTGGGTCGTACAAACTGCCCTCCTGCTCTACATCACCCCATTACAGATTCAGTTGCCAGCTCAGATCTCACCTCTGCCAAGAGTCCTTTCTCAATTCCTCATGCTTCCTTCCCCTTGTTTTCAAAGCACATCATTTCTATCGCTAATATAAGAAAGGTTTTGTTGTTTCATAAACGAGTTACTCATCTATGTCTCTATTTCCTAACTTGATTGTAAACTGCAGAGGATAAGGGATGCTTACTATACCTCTCTTCTTCCTCCCCTGCACCAGGTGTACAATTCTGTGCTTGTTGCATAGTTGGCTCTGATGCAAGGACAATACTCAAAATACTTAACAACTGGTATGGTGTGTGCACCGACCTGTAAGAATGAATGGAGTCTGGCTATACTTGTGTGAACGTGTGGAATATCAACCCTCCTCTGATGTGTGTAAAGAGAATTGAAACAGCCAATGGAAGGACTGTTAAGTGGATTTCTTGTCAGTTCCCTCCCACCTCACCATGCTGCTTCCATAAGTCTCCATACCGTCGCAAGGTGCTCTCCTCTCCAGGTATTCTCTCGCTATCTCATCTCATCTCCGTTTTATTTACCATGCTCTAGAACTGTGTTCTGTTCCTTGGTCCCTCCAACCCACTCCAGCCTCAGAACCTTTATTCTCTCCTTCCCTCCGGTGCAGATGCCTCTTCCCCCAGCTCTCCCCATGGCTAACTCCTTCACATTGGTCAGACTTCATCCAGAGGGGCTCCCCTGACCATCCTAATACAGATCCTCTCCATCCCCCTCCACTAATATCTCACATCACCCTGATTGTTTCTTTCACAGCACCTGCTATAACATTTTGTTTTCTTCATCAGCATGTATGTCCCATATGGGTGTGGACCTTGGCTATATCTCCAGCTGGTACATAGTAGGTGCTCAACACATTCAATTACTCATTGAATGAGTAAGCGAATGAATGAGTATCAAAGAAAACTTCTTTCATTTGAAAATTCTTAGTACCACTGTACATGGGCTAGGCATTTGGGTCATGCAGGGATAAATCCTGGAAGCTGGTTTGGTGAGGGTCTTTGCTTGCAAAGAAACCCCTCCAGTTGGCTCAGTAGTGAAAGTATCTTTACTGGGAGAAGGCATAGGGACTGTAGCTTAAGTCGGCATTTTTTAGGATCTGACTGTGCTTCTTAAACTACCTTGTGTGCTCAGTTTTACTCTGTCTATGTCTGCATCCTTGTGGGCATCTGCCTCATCCTTCCTCACGCTCTGTGCTCTTCCTCACTAATTCAGCTTGCACATGGTTTGGACCTGTTGTGGCCCTAATTCAACTCCAATGCCTCCTTTTACCATCTAGCTCTATTAGAAAAGCTGCCTTTCTCTCACTTTCTCTATTTCCCATTCATCTTGCAGCATCTTGAATAGTTGACTACGTTCTACTCTTTGGGGACACTCCAAACAAGTCTGTCTTTTCTTTTATCTAACAATGCTTAGCAGAGTGTAGTGGTACTAGTGTGTGTACTATGGAGTTCTAGGGTCCCACCAAAGGGTCTACAGGGTCATTGTTTTGGACTTGGAGGACAGCTGAGCCAGGGCTTGTGTTATGACTTCCATGAATCTCTTCTATAGAAAAAATAAAAAATTATATTTTATGACTGTATTGGTATACAGATACATATGTTAACATTATGCATTAAAACATTTAATTCAACC
>NW_007730424.1:25575-58075 GCF_000696425.1 Galeopterus variegatus
CGAACCCTCGGCAGGAGCGCCGCCACGCTCCCAAGCGGTGCGCAGTAGCAGTGCGCCACCGGGCCGGCCCCGAAAAACTTTTATTTTTTAAAGATCTTAGATAGTTATGACTCATGACCAGGTTCAAATTTTCTCATCTGATTGATAAAATATAACAGAGGAGGCACCTGGCACAGTCATTACCACCTGTTTACTTTAAAAGTAACTCCCATGCTTGGGTGGTGCATATGTATCAGATACCATGTCATTAGTACTGCTGTTACTCTCACTTTACAGATGGGGAAACTGAGGCTCAGATTTGAGCCCAGCCTGTCTGATTGCAGTTCTTCCATTATTAATCATTGAATTCTTCTAGCTGCATTTATGTGGTTCTACTCCACTACTTTCCTTTAAAAAATTTTAATTTCCTTCTAGTTTTGACCCCCCACAATGAAAGCTATAGAAGGTTATTCAACTGTCTAATGACTTTCCATAAATCGGCCAGCACTTATTCATTAGGAAAGTTTAGAATTTCGCTTACCACTCAAATCAGCAGATCCTCAGTGGTTGAAGAGAGCAATGTTCATTTGTCCCTTGCAGCTCCTGGATGGTCAATTCCCCAGAGTCCTTTTGACCAGCCAAGTGCCCCAGGGGCTTTCTTCCCTCCAACACTGGGTAGCACAGAACAGAACACCTGTCCTTGAAACCACTGTGGCTGGTGGTATTTTAAAAAATGTGTCTGTAAAGTAGCCTTTTTATTTCTAAGTCTAAGCTAATTTTCATTAGTATTCAAGTGTTATGGTGAAGCTATAGATGTGTAAATATACACATATGTATTTATAATCATGCACAAAGGGGTCAGAAAGGATTCACTCCAAAGTAGAAACATTGGTCCCTCTTGGAAAAGGGAGTGGGAATAGGGGAGTTTGCATTTTTATGAGACATATTTCTATATAGTTTTCATTTTTTTTCCAATGGACAATTGCTTGTTTAATTAAAGAAATTAAACACTAGGAAATATTTTCTTATGAAGAAATAGATATGGTCTTGGATGAAATCCCACAGCCTCTCTGGGTTCTGGTTTTCTCGTTTACAAAAATGAGAAATTAAATGATCTCTAAGGGCTGTACCAAAGCACTAATAGTCTTCACGTTTTTCTATTCTGTTTTATAAAGCACAGCTTGTGTTGAACGGCAGATCACCAACAAGTGTAGGGGACTGCTGTAATTTGCTTTTTTAAGAGTAAATAAAGTTATGGACTCAATTTCTTCTGCTCCCAGAAATTATGCAGCATTGCATCTGGCTCATTCATTTCACAGATACTTATTGAGCACATGCTGTGGGCCAGAGATGATTCCAGGTGCAGAGGGCAGAGTAGTGAGCAAGAGAGAAAAGGTCTCTGCACTTGTCAGAAAATAAACACAAGGATTAAAATAATCACAGTCATTACAGAATATAATGACTGGTATGAAGGGATGGAAGGAGTTTGGAGAGAGGGTGCTCAGAGAAGCCTTTCTGAGGGGGAGACATCTGAGCCAGACACCTGAGGGATGCTAATGAGCAGTTATGCGAATAGCTGCAGGAAGGGGATTCCAAGAGCAGGGGCAGGTGCAAAGGCCCAGAGGAGGGAAAGGCTTTGTGCATGGGAGGAAAAGAAGAGGGGCTGGTGGGGCTGGAACACAGACAGTGATGGGGAAAGTGAGATGAGTGAGGCTGGAGGGTAGGCAGGGTCAGGTCCTGCAGACTAACCATCCTGCAAGTGTGAAACTTAGATTTTTCTCTAAGAGCAATGGATGTCAATGAACGATAGTTTAGCAGGAGAGTGATGTGCTCTGATGGGGAGATGTGGAAGGACTCCAGATATATTGTGAAGTAGAACTGACATGTCAGCAATGAAGTATAAAGAGACTGGGACAAAAAAGGGAGGAATAAACAGTGTCCTAGAACTAAGCAGCCACCTGACCAGAGCTCTGCCCGGGAGCCACAGTCAAGGGTGGGGGCTCAGATCAAAATGTTAATTTCACTAAAGCACAGAGTTCCTACTCTATGCTTAGAGTTGAGGAGAGGGGAGGTGTGACATATGGCCCTGAACTCGAGGAGCTTAGGAGCATTTTCTGGCTACTGAAATACACACAAAAGAGGCAGCAGTGTCATTTTAAAAAAATGCCTGTAAATTCTTTGACACTCCTTCCAGTGAGATGTGCCGTCGGTGTCCCTCTCCTTGAGTCTAGGTGAGCTTGTGACTACTTTGATCAATGGAGTATGGTGGAAGTGACATCATGTGCCAAGCGATGCCATCCATCCAGGGGTGGGTCATAAAAAGTAGGCCTCGCTCATGGGAACACTCATGCATGGAGCCTGAGCCTCATGACTATCTAGAGTCACCATGCCATGAGGAAGCCCAAGCCACGTGAAGAGGTCACACGTAGGCTTTCTAAGTGGCAGACCTAGTCTTCGGGTCATCCCAATGCAGGTACCAGACAGGAAGTTAAAGGAACCTCCAGATGATTCCAGCCTCCTGGCTGTGAGTCATGCTTCCCAACCTTTGAGTCTTCCCACTTGAGCACCAGATATCATGGAGCAGAGAAGTGCTGTCCCTCCTGTGCCCTGGCCATGTCTGGACCCACAGGATCTGGTTGTCTTAAGTCACTAAGTTTTGGTGCAGTTTGTTTTGCAGCAATAAAAATGAGAGCAGCCGTCTAGGCTGGTAAATCCCTTGGCAGAAATATTTAGGAGGTCTGGATTTTAGTCCTGGACTTACCACAAAATCACTCATTTTACGTTTTGATTCTAAGCAGAAATATTTATACCATTTGGGGGCTTGGTGCTAAATGCCCTTGATGCCAGTCTGAATGGCCCAGAAGGAAAGGAAACAGATTTAGTACCCTGAACCCCTATGGCTGTGTAAGTGGTGGCCTCTGTAGGCGGTGCTCTGTGCACGCAGACGCAGCCTATGCAGTCAGCTCAAACTGCCCCAACTGTTACAGGGTGGCAGAGTGGTTGCCTTCCTTTCTTCTTCTAATCCCCACTCAAGGATCTAGGGCCTTGGAAACAAATATCAGGAAAGTCTGTAGGAGTTCTAGACTTTCTGTCACCAATGTGGTCTGTGACATTGGACAAGTCCTATTCCTTCTTTAGGACTTAGTCCCTTATTTGTGAAATAAGGATTGGACAAAACAAGACATAAGTAGTTTTTGTTTATTGGTTTTTGCATGAGAGACAGTTGAGAAAAAATAAAACTATGAAAGGTTTAGGAAACATTTCTTTTTCTTTCTCTGATTCAAAATAAAATGGCTTTTTGAGAATCAGAAGCCACACTGAGCTAATTAACTCCTTCTCCTTTGGCATCCTAACTAACATTTATTATATATGAAGTCTTGAGTGTGCCAGGCATTGTGCTAAGTGCTTTATATGCTTGGGGTCACTTAGTCAACCCTTTGTGGAAGGCATTGTCATCCCCATTTCACAGATGAGAGGGCAGAGGCTCAGAAAGGTTAACTGTGCAGTGCATCCAACTGCCAGGAATTGAACAAAAGACTCCATGTTCCCCACTCTTAGCTACCATGCTGTCCTGCTTTCAGCTCATCCTCAAACATGAAGACTTCTTTGAGCACTTGTGTTCTGTGATGTTCGAGATTTTGTGGACCACTCCTCCCCAGGCTTGACTTCATCAGTGGCCTTGGAAAAGAGCTGGTGACTCAGTAGAGGGGAGCTTGGTCTCCATACTTTTACTGGCCACCGATTCCCACTCTCTCAAAACATCCAGGCCAAGTGCAGATGTGGGGCTTGCTCAGCTCTTTGTGTCCTGGCTGAGCACCAGCCACTGAGGATGACAATGACAGTGGCATCCACAACCACAACTACCTGCTTCTCTCCTGCCCCATGACCTCCACTTCTTATTAGAGGACATAACCTTTCCTCAAAGTCTGCAACTCCTAATGAATGAACAGAACAGAATAGAGAACAGACCATGGCCTCTGACATTGGGTAACATCTGAAACCCTCTAGCCTCATTGTTAGAGGGTCAGGCTCTGGATCCCACAGATTTGGACCCAAATTTTTACTCTGCCCTTTATAATTTTATACCTTTGGCAAGTTACTTATTTTCTCTTGGCCTCCATTTCCTCATTTATAATATGAGGATAATTAGCGTCTCTTCACAGCACAGGGTTCTTGTGAGGACCAATTGGCACAGTGATGCAAGACGCTTAGCACTGTGCTCACTAAATATAAGCTGCTGTCTTTCTTCTCATCCCAAAGATGAGAGAGTTGGTGATATTGAGATGACTGGAGGCTACACTTTTGGGGTCAAGTGACAAGCTGGGGCATTGCTAGAGTGCAGAGGAGGAACCCAAGCTATGGAAATTATAGTAACAATAATGCTGCCACACAACTAGTGTAGCACATCGCAGTTTACAAATGCTGCTCTGTGTACAAACACACCCCCACACACGCATATGCGCTCATGTAGCCTTAGTTGGTCCTTGACATGACCCTGGGTAATAAGGAAACCATAGCACATAATATATTATTGAAGACCATGGAGATTTTTTCTTGAGATGTACAGGATAGGAGAAGGTGAGAATTACCTTCAGATTTCTGGGAAGGTGGGGGAGACTTGGGAGGGCAAACCAAGAACTATTGGCTGGGGCCAGGTCTCTGGTTTATACACTGCATTTTAAAAATCAGAGCAGGTGTAGTGTGGACCCAGCTGCCTGAAGGAGGTCGTGAGTCTCCATGTTCCTGGAAGAATGCAAACCAGAGGCATGTGTTACGTAGAGACAATTTGGCTCAGCCCTCATGCTATCCAGGACTCTGAAATTGGACACGATTAACTCAATAGGTGAAAAATGATAATCCTAAGAGTCCTGGACACCTGAGATCTCTCTTCCCCTTTCCCTCCCTGGCACAGCATGGCTGCACCTTCATAATAAGATTAGAACAGCAGGACCTGTCAGTGATCATCTGACTTGAATCCACATATGCTTTTTTGCCACTGTTGGTCCTGCAGGGACAAATTGGGAGAGGGCTGGGTGGAGATGGCTTGTTATGCTGACGTCAGAGAGGCGGGGCAGTGGGAAGTGTGGGCTCTGGCAGAATGCAGCCAGTGGGAAAGGAGCAAGCGGTAGGATGGATGAGGAAAGAGCAAATGGAATCGCATCTGCAGGTGGGCTGATCGCACTCTGTGGGGGAGGGAAATAAGTTGAAAGGAAATGGAGCTGCTGACACCTGTCTCAGGGCCCAGAAGGAAGAGCTTCTACAAATATAACCATTTAATGACTGTTTTCTATGGCAAGGAGACAGGAGGAACTACATGTAGAGGATTTGAAAGAACAATCCTTCTGAGATGTTGAATAGAGTCATCCATTATTATTATTTTATTATTATTATTATTTTTGCCAGCTGGCTCGTACAGGGATTGAACCCTGGACTTTGGTGTTTTCAGCACCATGCTCTAACCAACTGAACTAACTGGCCAGCCTGAATCATCCATTATTAATTCATTAATTTACTGAGTACTGAATATGTGCCAGGCTTGGTAAGATAGTGGAGTGGGAAGATTTCTGGGGCTGCAGTTAAAAGTTCTGGGTTGGCCTTGGGTAAACAATTAAATCCCTCTGAGCCTTTGTCTTCTAGTCTGAAAATGGGCCTATTAGAGCCTTACCTGTGCCCTCATAAAGTTATTATGAGGCTAGAGGGAGACCCCATGTGTGGAAAACATTTTGCAAACTGACCCTGCAGCAAACTTCTCTTTAGTGGGCATGGGAGAAAAGAGAGGATGGTAAGTAACTGTACCCTATGCTTGTCCCACCATTGTATCTTGGAAGTAGAGAACCTATTTTGATTTCACAGATGGGACTTTGATACTTTGGACTTTTGAGTTGAAATGAGTTAAGACTTTGGGGATAAAATGAATGAATTTTTATGTGAAAAGCACATGAGTTTTGAGGGGCCTGGGAGGGAATGCCTTGCATTGAACTTCCCCTCAAAACTTGACCCCCATTGTGACAGTGTTAAGAAGGTGGGAAATGCTATTGTGGTAGTTGAAAGGTGGGGCCTTGAAAGAGGTGATTGGATTGTGAGGACTGTACCCTTCTGAATGGATTAATCCATTCTTGCAATAGTGGGCATGGTTCTGATGGCTTTAAAAAGAGAGTGCATGAGGGGCTATTTCTCTCTCTGCTTCCACCATCTTGCAATATGATACCCTGTGTCACTGAAGCCACCACCAAGGAAGACCCTCACCAGATGTGTTCCCCAGACTTTGGACTTCCCAGCCTCTGAATCTGTAAGCAATACATTTTGTTTTCTTACAAATTACTCAGTTCCAGGTATTTTGTTAAAGCCACACTAATACAGTAGCCGATTTTCATTGTAAATCCACATTTCCAAAAAATGGATGAGGAGCTAGTTTACAAGACCACTATTTTGGATTCTTAATGAAAATTCAGCATTTATCTTTCTGCCAGACTGGGATAAAGGGATATCTGGAGTCAGGTAACTCTGAAATCCAAACCTGGCTCTCCCAACTGGCTGTTCTGTGACGCTGGGCAAGTTAACCTCTCTGAGCATCACAAGTGAAACAGTAATAATGCCTATCTCTCAGACCACTGTTATTAACATTAAAAGAGAGATCATATCTAATGCCATCAGGCACAGGGCCTGGCTTACAGAAATTCACCTGCCCCTGACTGAGACCTTATGGTGCCTGAGTAGCCAAATAACCTGGCACTCTTCTCATTAATATTCTTTAAGTATTTTTCGCCATCATACAGAGGACAGAGTAGATGCAATTATGGGAAATGGCAGCACCATCTCTGTTTGCAAATCCCACAGAGGAATGCAAAGGGCTGTTGGATAATTCCTTAAAAGGCATTCATTGCAACCATCTAGGGGGCTCTCTTGAGGCATTGCAGTGAACAGAATTTTCCCTACTTCCTTACATTTTTAGTGATTGCAACAAAAACATCCATCCTGTCATATTGCCCCTTAGTTTGTCTCTGCCTGCAAACAATGTTAGTTTCCTTCTTTTTCACTCTTTTGTTTTCAGGACCAGCTCTTGGCCCATTACACCCTCCAGTTAGCTGGTGCATGCTTTTACTGTTTTTCTCCACATGAGGGATATCAATCACATCCCCAGCAACTGTCTGGCATTCTCATTTGATAGATCACAGAGATCATAAGTCAGGATGTTCATATTCCAGTCCCAGCTCCCCCACTTTTGCTTATGTGACTTTGGGAAAGTCTCTTGATTTTCCTAAGCCTCAGGTTTGAATTTGTAAAATGGGAATGATACTCTATCCATCATTCAGAACATTGCTATGGACAAAGACAGGCAATAGTTATGAAAAAGGCTTGTGGCTGCAGAATTCTATGGCAATGTGAAAGATTAATATTCCAAAGCAACCATCACTCTAAGCAAAAGAATCAAATATAGTGAATGGAATTTTGTGTATGAGCCAGTATGGGGTATAGATTTTTCAGGGACTTCTAAAAGCACTAAACTGTAGCTTGCCCTTGCTGGCCTGCGTATTAGTATGATTTGCCTCTATCATTTTTCTCTTTATATACTCTCATTTATCTATGTAACTTCCTTCAAGTCCTCATGGAATTATGCATTAAGTGTGTTTCTTTCCATCTAAGGCAACACATTTAATGCAAAATTGATAGCCAATTTCAGGTGTCCAATCTCTGCTGCAGAACAGAAATAAACATGAACAATAAAATTTCCCCATCATTCCCTGAAATGACTCGAGAGAGAGAGAGAGAGAGAGAGAGAGGCAGAGAGAGAGAGAGAGAGAGAGAGAGAGAGAGTCTCTGCTAATACACTCTTTTCCAAGGGATGAGTAAAATAAAATTTTATAGACAGAAAGGAACATCTTTGAGGACTTATTTATTGCTTCCTTAACACCAAATCTTTTTCAGAGAGCTTTCAATTATTTATGAGTTAATACTCACAGCTCCCCCAGGAGACTCTCCCCTTACAGGAGGAAAAAAATGGAAACTGACAGGAAGAAGTCAGGATGGTGACTTCGGTGCCTCAAATGGATTTGGACAGAAAAAATTTAAATTTTGTCAGACCAGTTTGAAACCATTTGCTGGCCATAGAAACAACTGGTTAGAGCTCAAATACCAACTTGCTTTTTATTAATCTGTTATTATATGGTTTATAGCTGGTCACTGATTGATGAATCAGAATTCCTTTGGTTGTCAGAGATGGAAATCTAACTTAAAGTAGCTTAGGCAAAAGAGGCAATTGATTAGCTTATGTCACTGGGAAGTTTGGTTAAAGGCCAGCCTCTGGAACAACTCAAATGATGTCATCAAAAGCTCTTTCCCTTTATCATGCATTTTGGCTTGGGTGAACTGCCTTTAAAGACAGCCTTGGATACTTTTTGCCTGGACTCAAAAATAATACCTCCCTGTCATTCAAACTCTAGATTTTCCAAGAAAGGATTCTAACTGGCTTAGCTTAGGTCACACGATCATGTATAGCCCAATCATTGTGACCAGGGCAAAAGGGACTACAATTGCCTGGGACGGGAGTGTGAGCAGGGCAGGGTACCAAGATTGGCAGCACAACTAGGATCACATGATTGGAGGGTAGTAGGAGCAGCTCTCCAAAGGAAGAGATGCCAGGTTGCCAAAATCCACAGATATCTACTACCAGTATTGCATTGTTTTTTTTCCTAATGGTTTTCTAGTACCTGAGAAGTTAGTTTCTATGTCATTACTAAATGGTTTCTAAGCAGTTCATTAAGCTGATTACTTGATCAAAGTAAATTAACAGCTTATTTTTTTTCTTACTAAATGAGTTTGTGTGTGAAGACAAGACCTCTTTAGGTCAAAACACATTTTTTTTGAATGAAAAATCAAAATGATCTTTTTTTTTCTGATCACGTTTCAAGGCTAGATGGAGAAGAGGATAACAAACTATTTTATTTGTCTAAAATATCTATATAATTAAGAATTAAAAAAAATTACTTTTTCCTCTTGAAATTGTTTAGATAACTGCTTAATTTTCTACTTCAAACTCCACATACATCCAGTGTCAGGTTTCTCTGATGACTAACAATGCTGTGCAGTTTTCAGGACTACTTTGCAGGTGTGTACATTAAGGCAAAGGCTTTCTAGTTGTAAAATCATGACATCTTCTTTCACCATCCTCTAATTTTTCATTCTGAACTCTTTGCTTACCTCTCTGTGTACTCACCCTATCCTTCAAGTGCCTTTCTACCATTCCTATGAAAAGCGGTTATTAAGGGAATATTTATTCTATTTTATGAGATAAAATGTTACCCAATTACAAAATTGCAATAAAGCCAGTTGAGAGCTTTAAACTAAAATTAATAATAATAAAGATAAATAAAAGCTGTTACTGAGAAAATACATTGTAACAGACATTTAAAGACAGTTTGAATTTGCCAGATGTTTTTGCCTACCAAGAACATTTACAGAGAAACTTCTTATTAAATTTTGTGGAATAAAAGGTTTGGTTTTATAAGATATTTGGGAGATACAATATACTCAAGGAAATATTTTCATTGGGGGAAAAATTTGATCATAATCTTGAAGTCCCACCATCTAGACATTTGCCTATTCTATTTAGATTTGAGATTAGTTTTAGTTCCAGTTTTCAGATGCCTCTCTTCAAAACACCTTTCCTAGATCATGGCTCAGTTTATCCGGATACACTTAACTAACTCTACACGGCGAAGTAAAAGTCAGAATTGAGTTTTAGGATAGTTTGGAAAAAGACCTCTTTGCTACATGCAAAGTATCCTTGAGTTTGAGTCAGGAGCATTAGCTTCTAGATAGTTTAACCAGGAACTTGTGACCCTTGGCAAGTCACTTATTCTCTAGGGTGTCAAGTTCATTTATTTATGAAGTATGGTTGGTTAAAAAAACGATTGGATGATTTCTAAGGACCCTTCCGACTATTATGAACTTCTCTGGGTCTCATTCATTTATTTAAAACATTCATTTAGTGGAAATGCTACTATCTCTTCCCAAAGACACTGTAAACATGAAATCATACAGTGTATGGAAAATGCCCAGCGCAGTGCAGATGATCAACAAATGGCAGTGGTAATGCTTATAGCTATTAATTATTCTCCCACATAGTTCCCACAGCTTGGTGTTTATGAACCGGTCTGATGTGCGGTCTTATTTGTTGGTAGTAGCAGCCTTACTGTGGCGATAGTCCATACACATACGGGGGTGCTTCAAAAAGTTCATGGAAAGATTTGTATTATCTTTTCATTGTATTTTTCCGTGAACTTTTTTAAGTACCCTAGTATATGTGCAATGCTTACATACATTCAAGGATCCTCTGACATGTGGTACATGTAAGATATTATTGTCAACATTTTCCATGGGCCGAAAGGCCTACAGTTCTTCAGGAATCGAGGAGAATGTTGTACTGTAACAACGATGGTGAATATATCGCAAAGAAGCTGCCTTTACTCATCTTGTGCTCATGACTTGATTTATGAATCCATCACGGTTCTCTTTTATTGGGTATGGGCTCAGAATCCTTCTTATCACAATGCCTCTGGTGGTATAACACCCACGGGTGCCCTACAAGTGCCTGGCTCCTTGTCTGGTGACTTACTTGCATATTCAAGCAAGTGTCATCCACAGGTAGCAGGTCTTCACCCTTCTGGTAGTGTCTTTCTGGGAATTTTTACTGGAAACTGTCCTGTGGACAGATAGCTTCTTACGATCTATTACAGGAATTCCTGTGCTGTAGGAATTACACGAAATCTAGGTGGCTAAAGTCCTACTTCCACCTCTCCAAGCCTCAGTTTGCTCATGTGTAAAATTAGGATGGTAACTTGCTGCCACACAGGTTCAGCCTTGAATATTAAATGGGAGGACAGGTGTTAAGTGCCTGGCACATAACAGAAGCCTAATGTGTATCAGTTTCTTGCTAAACTTGATACCCCATACATGAATGAGTTTCTTCCTCAGCTCAAAAAACTTCAACAACCCCCTATTTCATGATAAATTAAGTACCAGCTCCCCATGCCCAGTTCAGCCTTCTCTCTCACTGCTCTTTTAGGCCAATGTGGTGCCAGCTACATTGGGTACTTGCTCCTTCCCAAAGAGGCCCTGCCTATTCCTGCCTTCATACTCCATCTAGTTCTGTTTCCCTCTCTTCTACCTCTGGCTGTGTAATGTCTCTAACACCCTCAAGGCAAAACACAAGTGCTGTCTCCTCCTTCCCTCATTTCCCCAGGCAGAAATGATCTCCACCTCCTTTAACAACACTAGCATTTATCTTCCTGGCTCATTTATCAAGTCATTCAACAAATATTGATTGAAGATTTATTATGTGCCCGGCATTGTGCTGGGGCAGACAATGTCCCTGGTTCTGCAAATGTATTGTAGATGGAGGAGATGAACAATAAGCAAGTGAACAAGATATTAGTAGGTGATGATGAGTAATGTGAGAGTGAGCGACTTCATAGCTAGTTTAGATAAGCGTGGAAAGGAAATGCCACTCTGGGGAGATGGCAATTTGAGTTAAGACATGGATGATGTGGGGCCAGCCTCACAAAGATCCAGGTGAAGAGGATTTCAAGTTGAGGAAACAGCAGGTGCAAGGGCCCTGAGATGGGACTGGGCTCGGCATGTTTGAGGAACAGGATGGAAACTGGAGTAGCTGGAAAATAGTGATCAAAGGGAGGGGTACGGATTGTCATGTGGTCAAAGTCCCTTTTTTAGAGACTAGAGACAAGATGATTATGGGCATGTGGAAGATGACCCAGGTGCTTTGCCTTTTTTTCCATCTGGCACTTATGACCTTTGAACTTGTGTTATATTTGATGGTGTTTATGTGTTTTAGTGGAGACAAGATGATTATGGGCATGTGGAAGATGACCCAGGTGCTTTGCCTTTTTCTCCATCTGGCACTTATGACCTTTGAACTTGTGTTATATTTGATGGTGTTTATGTGTTTTAGTTTTCTTTCCTATCAATTCTCCAAGAGAAGGACTATCACTTGTGTCTTATTCTCCACGACATCTACCTGTGGATATGGGTGCTCATTACCTATGTTTGTCCATAAAAATGGAGCTCATCCAGCTTCTTGGGGGAGGGCAGGGCTCACCTGTAGGCCTCCGACCTGGTCTGGCTGCAGAGTCCCCTGCCAAAAAGAGGGCCAGGAGAGTGGGCAGAGCAGAAACCACAGCCACAGGCAAAGTCCCCCGTTGGCTCCTGAGCAACATTGTTAGCTCTATCTGGTTGAACCCCTAGTCTTGGCTTGCCTGGACTGTCTAGTTTGTGCCATGGGCCAAACTCTTCTGAGCCCAGCTTACTTCCCTAAACTTTCCTTGCCTAAATTCATGTAACTGTTCATCTCCTCTGATGGCTCACCCAATTTAGGATCCTTGTCCCTGTCCTATTCAGCCTCGTCTTGCTGTCTTCCACGTCCCAACATGCTACTGGGATGCTATAATTATATAAGACAGGGTTTCTCACCCTCAGCACTATTGACATCTTGGGCCTACAATTCTTTGCTATGGGGCTGCCATGTACATTGTAGAATGTTTAACAGCATTCCTGGTCTCTATCCACTAAATGCCAGTAGCATTCTCTTTCCCAGTTGTGACAACCCAAAATGTCTCTGGATATTGCCAAATGTATCCCGGGGTCAAAACTGCCCCTGCTTGAGAATCACTGATATAAATAAGGCTACAACCAAGACAGATCTTAGATACTGCTAGATTTATCCTCTTTCCCTCATTCCATAAATGAGGATACTGAGGCCCAGAGTAGTAAAATGAGTCACCCAAGGTCACAAAGCAAATAGGTAGTTGTGCAGGCAATAGACTTTATATCTTTCAAGTCTCAGTCTGGTGCTTGCCTTAGCATCATGAAACCTCAAGAGGTGGTCAGGTAAAGTGGAAATGTAGTAATTTTGGAGAGAGACAAACTTGGATTAGAATCTAGACCAAGTCATTGGTTGGCTGCATGACCTTTGGTTCTGAGCTTCCATTTCCTCTCACAAAGGTGATAAATCCCCACATCACAGGATTATTTTGAGGACTAAATAAGATTATTTGAAACCCTAGCATCCTACCTGGTATGTAGTTAGCACTGAGCAAATGCCTGGTTCCCATTCCTTGGTGTGCTACCAAGATGGCAAGCATAGTACCGAGGAGGAGGAGTTAAAGCTATCAACAATAGGACTCAGGGAGCCCATGGAAGATGAGGCTGATGGGCAGTGACTTCCAAGGGACTATGTTAAAAATGCAGGCAGTAGGATATGGTGTCTATAATGGAAACAACCAAGTAGTTTTCCATTTTGGAAAATCACTGGCTGTGCTGAAGGTTGACTCATTTGACAAAGTTGTTTTACCCCTTCCTGAGGAGGTACCTCTATGTTGATTATCTTATCTCTAAAGTCCTATGTCTCTTCTTTTCCCCACGAGAATGTCATGTTATTAAAAACATGCCTATAGGATAAAGGAATATTTAAAGCTCAAGTTTGAGACTGTGTCTTTTCCTCCTCTCATATTAGGTGAATATAATGACATTTTCTCTCTTAGGACCATGGAGACCTTAGAGGTTTGGTGTCCTGGGCTGTCTTGGCCAGCCAAGGCTCTTACTCATTGGGACTCCTGGATAGAAAATCATGAGATATTGTACAGAAGCCTAATATTGGTCAGTTTTCAATCTTCGTCCCTGCCTTCTACAGAAAACCCTGTTCCCTTGCCCCACAGATGTTGTCATAACACAGGATGGGCCCAGAGCAAAAGGAAGGAGAAGGCACACTGAAAAGGTGGACTGCCATCAGGTAACCTGGATTCTGGTGTTGGTCTGGCTACTGACAAATACCCCTAATACAGTAATTTGTAATTTTCAAAGAAGTTTTCATGAGCACTTTCTGTGATCCCCAGGATGATCTGATTGTAGTGATTTTAACCCAGGCTGCACATTATAATCTCTGGGAGTTCAAAACACAATAACCCAAAGCAATAATAATAAGAAATAAAAAAAAACTATGCCTGTGCTTAATCCTAGACCAACTAAATCTGAAGATGTATCTTGGACACTGGTAATTTTTAAAAAACTTTCCTAGGTGACTTTTAATGTGCAGTTTGGGTCAAGAGAATCACTGCCTATTTTGAGACCAGATGTCCCATTTGTTTGATAAGTAAAATGAGGATTAGAGTAGTTCATTTTCTTGTCCAAGCTTGAAACACAGCTGGGATGAGAAACCATGTGTTGTAAAACCTAGTCCACGGGTCTTTCTGCTGTTTCTTCTCTACTCATGGTGTGACCTTGGGAAAGTAGCTTAAGAACCCCACTTTTCTTAACTGTAAAGTGGGATAGGAATAGACTCCACAGAAATTCTTTCTGAGAGAGCACATTAGCATTTGGTAAGAAACAAACTTGCCATCTTGTCTCTCACTTTAGATAAGCTGAGTTTTGATGTTATTTTAGTGAAAGATGGCCATGCTCACTTCTGCAGGGTCTTGCTGACCCTGTCTTAGTGCCTATCAGGGTGTTACTGATCAGATAGCCTGAAGAATAGGGGTATAAAAGATTCGAGAAAAAGCATTGGCTGACCTTGACTTCTTTACTCCCAACTCCCCTCTATTTGGCATACAGAGGACATCAAGTTAATAATCTTTTGAATTCTAGGAATCTGGGATGGAAGAAAAATCAGAGCATATGTATTTCAACTTTCATGCCTGCAGCATCTCCTTGACAGGGGCTTGTTCTAACTCCAAGGGTAACCTAATTCTACTATAGCATTACTGTGATCATTAGTTGAACCTAAATCTATAACCCAGAACTGATCCTGGACTTGCCCATACAGAAAAAGATAGCTCCATTTTCCCCATGACAGCCCTGAGGACCCTTTTCCAACTGGAATCAACTATTCTTCATGGGACCTGGTTTTTAGTCCCCTCTGAACCTTGCTGCTTCCTAGCCTAGATCTATTCTAAAGGTGCTAAAAGTGGGACTCTCTTTATACCCTCTCCCCTTTTTGCAACCCTGTCTGGATTAATGATCTCTCCATGCCCCAAGAGGGATAGACTGATTTTCCCCAAGGAGTAGCAAGTGTATCTTTAACCATTCTGTTTTCAGTTACTTTGGCATAACAAGTAGGTAAAGAACCGCTCACCTGGTATTTTTTTGGTCATCACTCATCATGACCTGGTTAACAGTAAGATGAGTAGTTAGGGCTTGGATTCAGGCAAACCTAGCTCAAATCTCAGCTCAGTCACTTACAGGATTCTGAGCAAGTTATGTAACTTCTGTCTCAGATTCCTCAGCTGTAGGCTCTATTTTGAGGGCTATTGTCATGATATAGAAGGTATGAGGTGGGCTAACAGTAAGTGATCAAGACATGGTAGCCTGTGCTCCTACAGCCATTATGATCTATTTGACAGCAAGGCATCAGAGATCAGTTTTTTCTGCGTGTCAGCTGGTGTTAGGCACTTCCTCACCCAGGGGCACCCTAGATGCTGCCAGGTGAGCACAGGTGGGTGTGAACAATGACTGGAGCCTGCTAGTTTCCCCCGCTTCTCTCAAACTTTTTCTACCATAGTAGACACTGTCTGAAATGCTGCTGTTAGAGAGCTTTGTTCATTTATTTTAGACCTCTGACCCTTGTATATATGCAAAGTTCTCCAGGGAAAAAAGCACTTGAAGCTATTCTTAATCATCAATATCCAAGTGTCAACAAAAGTCAATTCCTTTACAGAAAGTCCATCTTGTTTGAGAGAAAAAGAAAAGCTCTTGGGTAAGAATGAGGATTGTAGGGTCTGAGGACAAAGATTATCTACTTATAAGCCTGGTCTAAATTTGGTCCTGGCTGTGACTTTGTGCACATCTTAGATATACTTGGACTCCAGTTTGTGGATGTCTGGGAGATACTCCCTGTGAGCCATCAAGTGTCCTAGAGGTACTGTGACAGCTGCAAGTCAAACCCTGCTCTCTGTGCAATTGGAACTGTGGCCCCCAAAAGCCAAATAGTACTCTTTTTTTCCTATTTGCATAAATAATTCACAATCTTCTGGTTTAACTAAAATGACTTGGGAGTTATTTGTGAGTCAGGCACAGTGGTCACAATTAAAAACCTACTACTGGTTTTAGGCTCAGCAACAGGGAAATAATCTCTCGAGCCCCGGCTCCAGAAATGGCACAAAAATGGAATGAACAAATATGAAAAGTAGGTAATGGATCCACAGTGATTTAATTCTCGGTGATATTTTCATTTTATGCAAATACCAAAAGGAGAAAAAAAAAAAAAAACCTGTCTATTGGAAAGAAAAACAGGAACCAGAAAAATATTTAGTGTTTGATCAAGCAAGAATCCTTTCACACATCTGCCAAGAGAGTTAAAACAAATATAGATGTTAAATAAAAGGCCCAGATACCAAAGAGCAAAATTTAATGAAAGCCAGAACTGTTAAGTATGGATTCCTGTTGAGAAAAATGTCAGTCTCTTCCAGAGTTTCCCCAATGCTCTATTTTTAAGAAAAGTGTAGTAAAAATACATAATACAAGTTAACTTTTTTCTTGCTTTTGTTTTCCCTTTACCCCTCTATTGACGAAAAGCATCTTCCTCTGGAGTCTTGGACCCCCGCATAGCACAGACCCTCATTTCTAGCACAGACAGTCTCTCCTTCTCAGATCATGTTACTGCTGGACTCAGTGGCTGGAGAGGCATCTTACCAGGCCAAAGGCAAAAGGTCTTTGAAGCATGTTGATGGCAGAGGGTTATTTCCAACTCTTCCAAAATGCACACTCCCTATTGGCGAGTCACATCAGATTCTGCAGTGGTAGGCTAAGGGCTGAGAAAAATCTGGTGTGAGGGCAGGGGGTGGGAGGGATGTCAGCTGGCCATAGTGAGAAGTAATAATCCATCCTGAGGTTGGTGCTTCACATACCATACCCACATTTACAGGTGAGAGACTGAACAATAACACTTGAGTTGAAAGGGTGAAGGATTTGGTTTTGGAATGGTTCTTTTGTACGGCTGATGAGAGAAGAATGGGAGTGACACTGAGATGGTGGATGTCCACTGGGAGAATCCACAGATGAAGCCTATCATGCTGCATCTACCCCCTAGGTAGGCTCCAAAACCTTTAACTTGTCAATTGCTAATGATAACCCCTAGCAGAGAAGACTGCATAGAAATGGGGTACGGGGACAAGCCAGAATATGGTTATCAGTAAAAGCTAATGACACGTGGCGCACACTGAATCATGCACCTAGGAGAGTGGCTGCTGGAGAGCTGGAAGCCAGTTGCACCAAGAATGAGAGTTGGGGTCTCCAAGAAAGCTATGTGCCAGGGACTCCCACTTCCAACCAAAGTTGTAGTCATCCTGGGCTTCTTTCCATGAACCTTATCACTTCTCCAATCTTGCTTTAGTTCAGATTTGTGGTCACAATCGTGGACATATTGATTCTGAGTATTGGAATTGAATGTCCTCGTTCTACCTTAGCAAGAGGGAAGGTCAGCCTCCTTGGGTTAGAAGTTGGGGTCAGGAATCTTAAGGTCCCCCAATGTTATTATCAACTTAATCTATCTCCCTGTTATTCTTCAAATAATTTGGCCTTGGGTATCTTGCTTTCTAAAGATGACAGGATAATATCTGGCCACATGCCAGAACAACACTCTGTGTTAACATAAAAACCCAAGGTCTCTGTGTCAGCATAACCCCGAACTTCATGTTTGGTCTCTCAAACCTAGGACAGGGCACACCACAGAAAGCTCTATTGTGTGTGGGTCCTGATGAGGCTTCCTCTTCCAAAATTCTTCCATCACCTTTCTTTTGCACTTAGCTTGCATAGCATTTTCCCCCATGTCAGAGGCTCTACAGAGAAAGAGAGTCTACTCCACAATGGGGTTCCTGCTCAGATTGTCAAGCAGAAAAGAAAAAAAAAAAAGAAAAGAAAGAAAGAAAGAACGAAAAGCCAGAATCCAGAATCATGGGCAATATCTTCCTGGCTGTCAGCTCTTCCCAAGGCTCTACTTGGTCTAGTTAGTTTAGGCCAATTGCCCTTCAGCCACCAGAGTGCCTTTGAGCCTAAGCATAGCAGAAGGAAATACTTCTCAGGGCTGAGGTTGGCTCTGTGAAGAAACACACCATTCCACTTAGGGCCTACGGAATGGCTCTTACACATTAAAGGAAGCTTCTTCTGAGCAGCAGTAACTTCATGAGTCCTCCTCTGACTGCACGTCTGCCCTTGCTCTTTCCACCACCCTTGTTCTGAGTTGCTTTTCACATGTGTCCTCGACTAGATCAGTGCTTAATCAGTGCCTCATCTGGGGATGGCTGCCCCCTCCTCCAACAATGATTGTCTCCATCCAAGGCTTGGGGCCAAGGAGTGGAGGGTAACGTGGAGAGGCCCCATGGCGAATTAGTTTGAAGGATGCTTTTTTCCTTTTGCTTACTTGTAAGGTGGAACAAATCTTGAATCTCCCATCTGAAAACTGAAGAGGGATGGGTAGGGAGTTGGGAATAAGAAGCAAGAAGAAGGAAGAGGCCTAACAGAACCTGCAAACCATCAATGTTAGTAAGAAAAAAAATCGCACACACTAAGACATGTTAACAACCAGATTAAAAGCAGTCCAGTTTCCTCATCGGTGTTCCAGTGACTCCTTTTTTCAGAGGCACAGGCTTCATTAGACAGGGTGACTCCCCACTTATTGCAGTACAGTGTTATTTATCATCCTCACTTAGCAAATGGAAAAGGGAGAAAGAACATCAAAAAAGGAAAAGGGACAGCAAAGTGGTTTTTCAATTCTTCAGAAAAATCTGTTGAATCGTCCTCCTTGTGATCGCAGTGGTTGGTGGTGGTTGCGTTTCATTTTGTTGTCGTTTTTGGCACTGAAGGGTTTGGGATGGGGCTGGGGGAGCCTAAGCCTGCTCCCCAAGGGGTCTCCGTCTGCTCCAGTTACAATCCTGTGGCTCCCAAGGGCATCCCTGAACTGTGGCTCATGCAGGGAATCGACTGCATGGACTTGGGGAAGTCATGACTGACCACCCGGCCATTCTCTCCACTGCCACCGCCGCTGGCTCCTGCCCCGCTGTTCCGGGGGAGGGTCGATGTCCGTATGGCTTCATTGATGGATTGCTGTGGGATCAAACAGAAACCCTTTTCAGGAGGACCGGGGGTTCTTCCCCAGGTCCTTGGCAATGATTGGCAAGGAAAATGAGTCAAGACTAGACTTAAAATGTACCCCCACTTCTCCTCCCCTATTCAACTCCTTTCCTATTCTATAATGCTAGTCTTGACTTCCCATGAACTCACAAAACTGTTGTGTGGCTCTGGACAAGTCTGATCCCCTCTCTGGGCCTCAGGCTTAATGTTTAATGAGGTGTGCTAGGCTGGGTGAGTTCCAAGATCCTTTCTGGTTCTTCCATTCTGTGACTCATAAAGGTGCAATATTTCCTTGGTATTACTGACGATAAATGCAGCAGCACAACCAAGTGGAAAAGCTTCTGGGAATGGGGTTTAGGAGACTGGGGTTCCAGTTCTGGCTCTGACATCAACTAATCATGTGATCCTGTGTACAACTGCTTACTTTTCTAGACCTTTAAATCTCCATGTCTATAAAGTGTGATTATCTATGTTTCTACAGACTTTTATTAGCAAGAATGGTGCTACTGCATGAAAAACAATTTGAAATGTTAAAAGAAATTGAGGGTGAGTTAAAATGAAAAGCTACCTCTTACTTACTTCAGGAAAAATGCTATCCTACCTGTAGCAGCATGTATTAAAGGAATATAGGACTCCTTTGAACAATGAAATAAGCAAAATGTAATTGGACAGGGGTATGTGCTAAAGATAGTATGAAAGCATTCCAAATCAGATCAGTGCTACTAAGCTTGTGATTTCTAGAATGCTGGAATTCTAGATCTAAAAAAGATTCCAAGGATCACTCCAGAATCAGATGAAGTAAGTGAAATTTTCAAGATCACAAACTAGGTCTAGAACCATATCCTCTTAGACAAGAGAAAGGGTTTTGTTCAGAGTTCCTTTGACGAAAAACAAAACAAAACAAAACATTATGACATAAAATCCAAACCCTTATCTCTTCCTCTCTACGTCTAACTTCCCATTAGAAGACAATCAGAATTTTTGAAGTGGGGTTTGGCTTCTTGGTGGGAACCAACATAAAGGAGAATTGTTTATGGGTCAGGAGGTTTCTAAGACCAACCCTACCTATTCTTCAAGGCTTTTTCTGTTCTCATCTCCTTCTTGAAGCTTTCCTAGACTACGCCAGCCTACTGCAGGTGCTGGCCCATTTTACCTGGTACTTGTCCATGATACATTCTCATGTAAAAGTCCTACCTCAGGTATGTAATTTTGTCTTCCTTAAGAGAGATAACTGTTTGGAGGAGGGGAAGGGCCCTGTCTTCTCAATCCTCAGCTTCCCCCAAAGTATCCAGCATGCAGTTAGATGCTTACTAGATACTCTTGAATTTGTCTAAAGAAAGTCAACCATCTAGGATCCTTCTCAAGAAGTCTGTGGCTTTTTCCCTTGCATATTGCTGTGATTCTAGTGACCAGAGAAGTCAGTCAACCTACAGCAGCCAGAGAGAGATAAACAGGGCAGTTTTGACTCAATTTATTTTTCCTACTATCCTTTTATTACTGGAAATTCTGACAATGTTTTGAAATGTTCTTTCTTTTTAAAATCCATGAATCAGGCAGATTTGCCCCGCATGATGTTCCACCCACACTGGTTCTGTCTCCTCCTCCAACCCTGGGACTTGATTTATTTACATCTCCCTTGGCTGTCTTCCACTGAAGAGGAAGTGTGACCTGGATTGCATTCTTCTAAGTCAAAGGCCAAATAAATACCACTGTGATGCTACATGGGGTAAATGTGAAATGAAAACATGAGAAATTAATGGTTACTTATTCTCACCTCAAAAAATGTTGGAAAGAAAATAACATTTCATTTGTATGTGTGGGAAATATGGAACCTTCTATAGATTAGCTTGGAATGCCTATCTTTCATAATTTTTCTCTGCCACAACTCTTTAATTAAAAAAAAAGAAAGTTTAAAGTTCACACAGATCATCTTGGACTTTGTTCCTCAAAAGGCTCACACATTCCCATAACATTCCATTGAAGTTGATGATACCTCATGATTTTATCTTAAAGGACAGGATTAATGGCACAGTCCACACTGGTGCTTACCAAAGTCTGGGATAATTTAGCTGGGCATATAACCAAAAACGTCCAAAGTCACAGCATTAGAAATGGTTTTCAAGGAAGTTGAGGGCTTCTCACAGGTCAGTGACCCCAGATCCCTATCATACTGGCTTCCTTTCTAATACATTTATGGAATCTCAGGAGAAGAGATGAATAAGCAAGAACTTTGGAGTGGAAAGCCATGCTAAAAATCAACTAGATCACTAGTTCTCAAACGGTTACACATTGGATTCCCCTGGGGAGTTGTGGGGAAAAAAGCCCTGATGCCTGAATCCTAGCCCCAGAGATGCTGACTTAATAGGTATAGCATATGGCCTGGACATTTGGAGTTTTAAAAGCTCCCCAGGTGATTCTAAAATGCAACCAAGGTTGAACCACACTGATCTAGTTTATCCCATTCACTTTACAAAGAAACCAATGGCCTACGACTGGTAACAGTTATCTGTGACCTAGTGACAAAGTGGTTGACCTTCTAAATGTGGTTCTTCCTGCCTCTGGTAGCTATAAGCCAATGTCATTTCTCCCCTTGCCTTTTGGAAATGTGGTTCTTACTTGTCCTTCCTTCATATACAGCTGTTCTTAAAGTTCACCCTTATAGATTTTTTTTTCCCCCAAAACGGATACTCAGGGAGAAAAGAGTGAATAAACAGTCAAGCTTCAAAGCCCCCACACTGGCTCTTCAGAGACTTTCTCTTCTCTAGTGATTACACCCTAACCTCTTAGCCACTTGCTTTTCTAAGAAAAGCCCAGCCTCTGCACGTCATTGGGTATCCTAATAAAAGCTCAAACCTCAGTAATGACCTCATTCGGGCACGTGTGCAAAGAACCAGAGTGACCACCTGCTGAGAGGGCTCCCCCTGCATTATCAACTCTCTCAGCTGCTCAGTAATTCCAGGGAAATGTGCAAGCTCTCAATTGCTGTTGCTTACACACACCCTGTGTTAGTACAGCCACATATAATTTTGAAAGGTCAGCGGCTCTCCTGGGGGTAGAAGAGGCTGGGGATTACTTGCTTCTGGGAACAAGGTGTTGAATAATAAAGACTCTGGCTGTCCTTAGTGTTAGCTACAGACTCAGGTTCCAGCCCATTTTCCCAGGAAGAGGAGAGGGGCAGGGGATTTGGAATGTGTCTTAGGTTATATATTTCTGCTACTATATGAGAGTTTAAATTACACTCAAATGTGGTTTGTTGCCTGAAGTCCCTCTCTCAGTCCCCAGCTCTTACATGCTACCCTTTTCCCTCAGTCTTTCTGTGTCCCAGTCTCCCTGGCCTTCTTCCCATTTCTGGGCAAGAGTTCTAGTCTTTGGGTCTCTGACACTGGTGCATTCTTTGCTGCCAACTCTCTCCCCCTGGTTAATTCCTTTCCTGCTTCGAGTCTGTTACACATCACTTTCTCAGGGAAGCTACTCTGAGTGCCCCAAACCAAACCTCCCTCCCCCGCAATATCCCATCAGGACAAGACTCTGCCCTAGACTTGACACTTGACAGCACTGGGCATTTTTCTCCATAACACTCATTGAACATGTAAGTGTTTGCTCACTTTGTGTCTTCCATATCAAACTCTCAGCTTCCTGAGAATAGAAGCTGTGTCTGTTTTGTTCTTGACTGTATTCCCAGTGCCAAGCTCTGCTCAGCATACAGTGGTGCTTAGTATTTCTTTGTGGAAGGGATGCCTATAGGGTGCCTCTCCACTGTCCCTGAGACACGTGCTTGTCCTTCTCATCAACATGTCAAGGGGGAAAGAGACTCAACAACACACAGCAAGGGATTATATACTACCACAGTCAGCCTCAACAACTAGGTCAGGAAAACCAAGGATAGAGCTGCATTTTGTGTTTGTGACTAGCACTGTGACTCAAGGGACACATAGTAGGGGCTCAAAAATTATCTCTTGCCATGTGGTTGGAGCAGGAGAGAGAAATTTAGGAGGAGTGGCTTGGCTAGTACCATGAACCTGCGTTTTATGGAGGCAACATAGGAGGTTTAATTTCTGTTCTGCCAGCTCCTAGCTTGTGTGACCTTGCTAGGACAAGCTACTTAGCTTCTCTGAACCTCTATTTCTTCATCTGTAGGATTGCAGGAAGGATGTGTTCCATGGTTAATGAGAATATATAGAAAGCACTTTGAAAGTTTCTAAAAAACCCCTTTCCTTCTTCCCTTTCTTTTCTCTCTCTTTTCTTCCCTTTTTTCCCCTTTCTGCACCTCTTCCTCTCCTCCTCCTGTCATCCATAAAGACTGGGGAATGGCTCTTTGAACACCGTTGAGATGTAGGAGGCTGGTCCTGGACTAGGTTAGGAGTTCAAGGTCTTAAGAGTTGGCCAAATACTATGACCAATGAAAGAAATGAGAGGGAAGTTTCTCACCAACACCCTTTCCACCATCGATTTGGGTCTGTGTGAGGCTGGGGGCTGCATTTCTGAAAAGAGCTAATTGCTTTTGGAGAAGGCAAAATGTAGAATAATAAAGAGGATTGCAAAGCTAGAAAGTCTGCGAGGCAGGTGGAATGCATTCCACTTATCTCTTTTGGATAAGAGAGGAGTTAAGGGCCATGTAGACTAATAAAGAAAGTATCTTCTCTACGATTGAAAGATTGAAAATTGTATTAGGAGCCTTGGTATGTTGGACAGAAGTCATGCCAGTCAATGGAATTAATTATAGAAGACTGTGGTGGAAGACCTTTAATCTATGATTCCAAGAGACCCTGATGTTGGCTTCTGAGATATTGAACATCTTTGCTGCAAAGGGAAGGGTGAGATTGTCTCCAGGAAGCTATGTCCATGACCCAGTGGCCTCTTCTTAATGATTCTTGTCTTAATCTGAATATTGTGATTTCAGTGGTAAAGGTCAAAACTGTCTCCGTTTTAAGAGGATCACAGTCTTTAGTCATCCTGCTACCACCGCCTGGAATTGGCCATGATTAGTGGGAGTCACTGTAATCCCAGTGGAAAGGCCAGATGTCTGGAAAGTTTCCTGCTTGGTGAATGCCTGTCTCATACTTCAGGAGCACAGACACATGGGGTCAAAACTATCTTGGATGATGTTGTTTGTACCTCCTGCACTGAGAGGTTTTGATGGCAGTATTCACTTAATCTAAGAGTAGCTCCCTCCCATGCCTGGCCTCATATTCCAAGAAATTTTCTCCTCTGGATACAATTCCACATTAATATTACTAATACTTGTCCTAGGTATGTGGAATGTTCAAGAAGAAGTCAGACACAGCTTTTTTACCTTAAGGAACTCATGATCTATATAGCTCAAAAAACCTAGCACAAGTAAGTAGGGGCAATAAAAGGAAAGTTTTAAGGAGAATGTAGTTGGTCACCAATAATAATAACTGTTATCATAAATGCTAGATAGTTATCATTGTTATTAGCTATTGAAAGCTTACTGTGGCCCAGGCATTTTGCCTAGCTCTTTATATCCATTATTTCATATGTTCCCCACAAAAAATTTATGAGGTACATATTACCACTGCCCCATTAGAAAGAAAATGAGGATCACAGAGTTACTAAAACTTGTCCAAGATGACACAGTTAACACATGCGGCAGACATTTATGCCCAGACATTCAGTCTCCAGAGCTTGTTCTCTAGACCAATGCACTGCACTGAGTCCTAAGGGGGGGGGGGGGGAGAAGGTACATATTACCACTGCCCCATTAGAAAGAAAATGAGGATCACAGAGTTACTAAAACTTGTCCAAGATGACACAGTTAACACATGCGGCAGACATTTATGCCCAGACATTCAGTCTCCAGAGCTTGTTCTCTAGACCAATGCACTGCACTGAGTCCTAAGGGGGGGGGGGGAGAAGGATCTCCTGTGAGCTTTACTGGACCTCTAGTTCCATAGGGATGGTTCTGGGAGATTGAAAAGGTTGTAGCTCACCTGGCTCTTGTCTTGTCCCCCTCCTTCCCACTGGAGGAGACTTTCCTCACTTCAGAGGGTAAGATAGGAGGTTCTTTAGGATTATGTTTTGGATGTAATAGGCAAAGAAGGCTTTGTTCTTGTTGTGTTCAGCCAAACCCCTTGGAGGTCTACACTAGGTTGAGGGGCTGAAGCCCATGTCTTTGTAGTGTTTTGCCTCTTTGGAGAGGACCTGGTGGTGGATGAGCTTGTCAAGGGCAGGACTGAAGTGTTCCTAGGTCTCCTGGCCATATGCCATCACACTTCCATCCCTAACTGTTCCTTGTTGTTATGTCTAGGGAAGTCACCTTTTAAATGGGACAGAAGACAGGGTGAGGAATCAGCCTGCATAAAGGCACATGGGTGGGAAGCATGACGTAGGTGGCTGGAGCATGGTATATGTGAGGAGAGCAGATTTCCTGGGAAGTGGGAGAAGGTAGCCTGGCACCATAACATGGAAATGCTGAATGCCAGGACAGGATATCTGAATGCCAGGGCAGAAGGCCCTCCTTACCTACTCCCACCTCCACATATACAAAACTGAATGCAGAGTTTCCAAACAAGGGGAGAAAATGCCTGGAGATGTCTCCTCTGAGGGTGACCCTGGAGGTATGTACAGTTCTGAAGGCCCAAGGTAAGGAGAGGTGGGGCAGGAGGCTATATTTGTGATCCAGGAGTGAGCGTGCTGAGCTTGGGGGCAGTTGTCTGCTGAAAAGTGGGCTTCTTAGGGCACATTCTAGGAAAGCAAATACTACCAATGGATCTTGCTAGTGTAGTCAAGCCAAAGTGACAGCCTAGACCAACATACCACCCCTGGCACGATGCCCAGAGTGACTGTACTTCTCTCCCCTTTTTGGTCTGAACCTGCTTGTCTTTCTTAATTTCTGCCTGTCTCCAGAAGCCTTCACCAATTTCTCCCTCCTCTAAATTCCTATACGCCATTGTATTTATACCGTAGGTTGCCTCATTGAGTTATTTTTCAATGCCCATTCTTTGTTGAAATTCAAGGGTGCTGAAAGTCACAGATTGCACCGGAGTGGTCTCTGCCTCTTCATGATGCCTTGCTTAGGGTGGTGTTCACATGACTCACTCACGAATATTTTCTTTTTTTTTTTTTTTGTCTTTTTTCGTGTCCGGCAACGGATCGCAACCCTCAGTGTCACACCCGTACCAGACCGGGACCGGCGACGGGATCGCAAACCTCGGTGCTGCGCCCGCACCTCGCTCAGCCAGTGAGCGGGAACCGGTCTGTATGTGGGATCCGAACCCTCGGCGGGAGCGCCGCCATGCTCCCAAGTGGCGCACTGTAGCAGTGCACCACTGGGCCGGCCCTCACGAATATTTTCTCACTGAAGCTAAGTGATACAACATGAGGGCCTTGAAGGTCAGTTAATTCTAACTCTCTTTGGATGCGTGAATCCATATCCTTGCCATGCTCTGCTTGTAACCTTCACTGATGGGGAGGCTGCTACTTACTGGGGCAGTCCATCCCATCTTTGGGTGACTCTGTTAGAAAGGTAGATTTCACATATTGTATTAACATCTATCCCCTATCACTTTTAGTCATTCATTCTCATTATACCCTTTGGGAAGTGTACAGTCTATTTTCCTTCCCACATGGAAAGTTTTCATATTTTTTACAGACAGCTCTTAAATCCTCCATAATTCTTCTCTTCTCCAGTTGCCTTCAGCTATATTTGATGTAGTTTGGGGTCATCTAACTAATCTGCTTACCTTTTTCTGTGCCAGAAAAAGTCTCTTTGCCAATGTCTATCTCACAGTGTAGAGGCTACAATAAGAGTCACTTCGCCAAGAGTAACACGATCAGCACAGAGCAGAGGGTAAGCACACTTCCCTTACTTTGGGAGCTACATTCCATTGATGCAACTTCAGAGAAAACTGGCCTTTGTAGCGATCACTCCTGCCTCTTGCTGTGCTGACTGTCCACCCAAACCCCTAACCTTTAATCTGACCGACCCTTCTCTGGCTGATGCAGTTGTTTTCTTGAGCCTTACATTTGCCCTGACACACCCCACCTTCCTTCCTTTCTCATGGCTGCCTCTGTCCCTGTCACCTTCCTCCTAACAGCTTTCTGATTCCGTACCTGGGCTGACCGCAAGCACTTATCACTCCCCACCCTTTCTAGCAAAGGGACTCCCAGGACAACCAGCTGTATCACAGAACAGATTAGGAAAAAGGCCTGGGAGGATGATGCCACCTTCATCCGCTTGGATTCGCTACGAGATTTGTAGCAGAACTCGATTAAGGCAACCAGCATGGCTAGTCCAAGTCCTCCAATCAGGATGTAGAACACGCCTGCCACATTGCTGAGGCTCAAAGCACTTGTCTTGTCCTAAGAAGAGGAGGAGGCAAAGGAGGGGGAGGGGGAAAGAATAAAGTGAGTCAAGAGGCTGAAGACCATCTAAGCAACAGCATATTTACACGCATACACTCAACCCCACACCCTCTTTAACATTCTTAATAGCTGGAAAGGCTTTTTATTCATTGACCAAGTGTTAAACATCCCCAGGAAAAAAAAGTGTATGTGTATATATAGATATAACAATTTTCCAAGCATCCTGGTCATGTTGAATTTGTAACTACATCTCAGCCCTCCTCAATGCCTTTTCTAGGGCGGCAAATGCCGTAAGAAATTCAGGGCAGCTTCTACCAAGATCTGCAGCCTTGAGCTCATCTCATTCTTTCATAAAAGCATGTCCCTTCCTTTCAGCCCCCATCTCTTCTGTTGCTCAGCAATGCATTGGCCTCACTTACTGTTTATATTTCTGAGCATTTTTCTTAAAATGGTACTTAACATGAACTTTCCCCTAGATGTGCATTTGATTCCAATTTAATAAGACAGTTATTGTACATATAATAAATACCAACTGATGTATACCTTTCATTTGTTGCTCTGAGTCCCAATTTAGGGAGAAAAAACTGGGTGACTTGGAATAGCACTGAGACAGAAAAATGGCTCTGTTAAATCCTACTAATTATGCGTAATTCATGTCATTTTTCTGTTGGAGGTGCTTGCTAAAAACACCATAGGCAGACCCATGTAGCTAAATTTAGAAATCTCTGTTGCCTGTGGTAAAGGATCTTACACTGGCTTTAGATGAGCAGGGTCACAGAGCAGGGTGCTTAATTCCTGACAGCCTGGAGACAAGTGCTCATGTCCAATAGGAAGTGGACAGAGCTCACCCTGTGGAGCCTTAAGAGGCCATTGGTCTGCTGAGATCATCCCTGAGTTCTGTCACTTCCAGTATGGTTTGAAAGTGGGGGACTGAGGGATGATACCTTCCCAAGTGGTGAGAACAACCTAACAAAACTGGTGGTTGTGGTGGGAGGTAATGGCTCAGGAAGAGGGGCACTGCTCAGTTAAATTCCTGACATAGGCAAAGTAACATCTTTGAATCTTGGAAGAATACTTATCCCCAGATGTCATGGTGGCTCTAACACCTTTGTTTAGATTGTTTGTTCAGGTACAACAAGTGTCTCATTGAATTAAAATGAAATGCACGCCTCAACTGGCACAGGTAAACACCTTCGTTGACTGGTTGGTGCCACTGAATAGGATATGGCTTTTACACCATGTGTTCCTTTTCAGGTGGGGATGTAGCTGAGCCACACAAGGGGTAAACTGTGTTACCCTAGGGACTCCTCTGACATTGGCCTATTAGAATCTGGGCATGTGGAAAGGAATCTTCTATTGATCAAGTCAGTGGCCTCAGCCCTTCTACTTGGTACATTGTACAGGATTCAGCAGGACTGAGCTTGGGGACTACAGCTGACAGATAGCAGCATGCTTCCCCTCCCTAGAAGCAGCCTCGGCCAGCAGAGCTGTAGGATTATCTAAAGCACAACCCCTTGGTGGCTTCCTGTATTGCTAAAGCAGATGGCTCTTGAATATAGGTTACACTTGGCAAGGCATAGCCTGGCTTTGTAAGCAGTGGAAATGATTATTCAAAGGATTCAAAGAGGCAAAATTTCTTCTGCTCTAGTATAATGGCCTGATAAGAGAAATGTACAAAAATGAGTTTGGTGTTTGGTTTAAGAGTTGGCTGAGAAAATAAATTCCCACTTCACATGATTTTCAGAGCACTAAAAATGTTGCCCTATTTGTTGTTCAGGAAGTATGTAATTCTTCTGGAGAGTAACTCTTTAGAGTGCTTGGAGGGCTTATGGTTAACAGAAGTTCCTATAAAACTTTTCTGTTAGACAGGGGTAGGAGTTCGGAGGGAAGGCATCTTAATGTATTATCAGCTCACACCTTAGCCAAGAGTGGTTGACAGTGATGCTCAGAGAGAGTGGATGGGGAACAGGCCTCAGGGAAGGTGGTAGACAAGAAGGCTGGAGGCTGCTGACTTCACAAGCTGAGCAGCTTTTCAACAGCTGAAGTATGCACACCTTGCCCCCCTGGTCACCAAAGCTGTTTTCTTCTTCATGGTCTTTCCCAAGTTCACCTCGGTTGTGAATAGCCTTCAAAGATAAGGGAGTGGTGGGCATCTTTTTTTGTTACTATCTTCCAAAGAGCCTAAGATGGTATCTGCCTCCCTGGCTGTAAGAAGGCGGAGTGTTCATTTCTGGTATATCTGCGAAGGAAGTAGCGTCAGGTCTTCATAACACAAGTGGGTGGAAAGGGTATGTTCTGTATAACCGTAGAAGAAGGGTCCAATGACTGAACATCTGATTATGTCTGGAGGCAGAGAGGGTCCGTCACTTCTGAAGGAGGTCTCTGGCCCAGGGAGATGGCAGCATGTGGGAACATATCCCATGCAGATAAAAAAGGCAGCTTGATGGTATGAGAACTGCCACCTCTTGCAGGACACACATCACTGATCCTTATTTATGGCAACACAATTCTGTAGTAGCAGGGATCAGGGAAGACCTCTGGAATCAAACGAGAGCCTGGGTCCTAACATCACCAATATCAGACGTAACATACTGCCTCAATTTGGCATCACTTAATAGGGTGTGGGATGAAGGGCTGGTGTTGGTGTAGTCTTAGTCCAGATAGTTGAGTTTACATTTAGACAAGGTTTTGCGATTCCCCTGATGTGTGCCATTAGCTTTTTGATAACACCAAATTTAGGTCTTTCTAAGGAGGCCTGAGGCCACAGGCTCTGTTTAGTTGTCATTACTGACTCTCTTCGACTCACGCTCTGTTGGATTACAGTGGGGCATCCTGGAGCAAGGACAAAAATCCCTTTTATTTGAGGACCAAAGCTGTGATTTCTCCTCTGGCCCACAGTGTCTATATGGGAGGGGGCTTCCTCATGGACTTGTGTACAAACAGCTGTGTTCACACTTCACAGGTGAGCCACAAGCTTCCCAGCTATGGCTAGGGAAAAGCGGGAGATGGAGTTTGAGCCTTCTGAACACTCCTCTGGGGGACCCCATTCCCCTCCCATTCCATAGCAGCTGCACTCCCCAAAAGCCGGGCAGCTTGTTGGTGGGAGTGCAAAAGTCACAATGTGTCTCATGTCTCCCGCCAGCAGCGAGGAAAGAGAGTGGCAATACGGAGAAAAGTGACAGGTGAAAAGAAAAATGAAAATCCTATCTTTCAGACTTGTTGGGTTTGTTGCTATGGTGATGAGACCCCCCTTCATCTGTTCTCCATAACCTGTTTTCTTGATTTGCCACCTCCCTCATGTAGAAGGGAGATTTTTTTGTTTTGTTTTTCATATTTCTCCTTGTTCTTCCCACATATTGGAGGACTGTCCCAAACTCCCTTTGTGTTTTTGAGCCCTTCCAAGAACGTGGGTCTAGCTCAAGTCTTTATGACATTTGAGCCAGGCCTGAGGCAGAAAGCCTTGAAGCTTTCTTTAGGGCATACGTAGGAAGTTCTAGGGAGAAACCAGGACTTTGGCCATAAGATCAGTCCCTCCCACTGAGACTGGAGCTGCCCATCATCCAACGTCTGCTAAATCTGGACCAAACTTCGGTTTCTCCAAATGCTTCCATTCCTTCTTCTCTTCCTGGTGAATGTGAGCTCCTACAAAACAAAGGGTGTGGCTTTTGCTCCTCTCCACATTCTACCGGAATTCCACACATTTTCTGATATGTGTACAACTGGATGTTTAGGAACTTGTCTGCAAGCCTTCCACATGCTGAATCTGTAACCTGACTTTGCTTTTCAGGGCCATGAAGAAAAGTACAACTCCTCTTTTACCCACCAGTCTTTCTGCAATAGGAGGCTATCTCTTGTACTTTTCCAAAGCTTGTATTTTTGGTTTAAGAAACATTTCCCTGAGCAGTTGACTATTCCCTGGGAGTGGTTGGCTAGGCTCACTCACTAGCTAAGACCAAAGTGGGAAAGCTATGGGGGAGTGGATTTGACTCAGCTAAAGGAAGACCTTTCAAATAGAGTGTCCAAAGGTGGAATGCACTGCCACAGGTAGTGGTGAGTTCTTCAAACATGGACATATTCAGGAAGAAGCTGATAGGTCATCTAAGGGATTCAAGCACTGGACATAGAGTTGGCCCAAATGACCTTTGACACTCAACCGAACCCCAAGAGATCTGAGGTATCTAAGGAGTTCTTAGAGGATCTGGGATCATGCCTTTATATAAATTCTCCCTAGAGACTAACCCTTTTAGGGGATGCAAAAAAGGAGCTCATGTTAATTGGCAACTTCTGCTGTTCCACTTCCAATCTAGGCCACTTCCCTAGCCTGCATTTTTCCTCCAAGAGCAACACAGGATGAGAATTGGCCCATTGTACTAATAATTGGCAAGGCAAATACTGTAAAAGTGATGGGTGTGGGGGTGGCTCTTCTCAGCAGTGTGTGCTCAGGGACTGGCTGCTGTACAATGCACCGCAGAATATCCTGACTCAAAACCGCAGCAGAGAACTCAAGGAGACGATGTGGGTTGTGCAGGGGAACCCGGCTGAGTCTTCGTCCAAAGGGGGAGGAATTTTCCAGAAACAGAGGCACCAGTCTGAGTGTAATGTGGGTGTCCCCATAGGGAGCCTTCACTGTGAGTTGAATATCTGCTTGGACTATGCATTGGAGAGCAAGCGTGCTGTCCCCAAAGGTGTTTCTGGCTCAAGGCCTGGAAGAGAGTTTTAAAAGAAAAATCTTTATTTCTGTCTAGTTCCTTCTACTAGGGCCATGATAAGAAATTTCAGATGTATGGCTTAGGGATTTTGAGTGGGATCCAGGGTGTTTCAACATTCAGTCTCTGATATGGGTAACTGTATGTTGGATGTGTCATCTTGGAGTATGCATAATTGCCAGAAGATTCACCTTGAAGTCACAGGAGTCCTGACCCTGAGCAGGAGTCTAGCTGGAGCCAGAAGCCTCCGCGGTAGGGGGGCGATGGGATGACTTCTGAATCTCTTTGTATCAAAGGGTTTCTTTCCCCACCCATGTCCCTCTGACATTGCCCTCCTGAGGGTCTCTTTAGTGTGG
>NW_007730424.1:63075-95957 GCF_000696425.1 Galeopterus variegatus
TAAACAAGGGACTGCCTGAAAAGGCATTTAATTAAATTTCACTTCAAAATGCTCCCCTTCCTGGGAGATTCTCCAGACTAGGCTCTGATCCCTTATGCTATAATGTTGTTTTAGCTCATTGGAGTATTGGCTATATCTCCTCAAATGTACTGTCAGTTTTCTGGAGCTGAGATAATGCTTTCTGTGTTTGTAGTAGACCTCTCCCCACAACATTCAGTACAGCTCCATGCAGTGTAGGAGTTTGAGAAATACTTTTTTTCTTTCCCCAATTGAATGAACGAACAAATGAATGAATAAATGGACAAGACCAACATACAATATCACCTGATGTGTCTGTTACTCAGTTATTTGGCAAATGTACCTATGTGGAACATAACAGAAAAGGACCAGAAAGTGAGCAAAGAAAATGCACAGAGTCACTGGATGATCACTGTAGTTTATTTCACTGAGGGCTTATTGTGGGACAGGTGTTGTGCAGAGCATTTTATATGCTTTATTTTATTTAATCCTCACATCTTTATTTGTCATACTTTCACTACATTTTACAGACAAATTCATAACCTGCCTAAGGTTCTAACTCAGCTCTGTGTGACTAGAGCCCATGTACATAACCATTGTACTCTACGGCCTCCTAAAGATGGGGTACTGGAGGACCCTGTCCTGTTTTCACTTAGGTCTTTCTTTTCCTGCCACTCAGTCCTTTTTAAAACTTTTACTTTACACAGAGTCATAATGCCCGTGGATCTCCATTCTCCAAGCCCAAGCACAGCAAAGGCAGCGAATGAGAAAAACCTTATCACTGACCCTGTCCTGTTTTCACTTAGGTCTTTCTTTTCCTGCCACTCAGTCCTTTTTAAAACTTTTACTTTACACAGAGTCATAATGCCTGTGGATCTCCATTCTCCAAGCCCAAGCACAGCAAAGGCAGCGAATGAGAAAAACCTTATCACAGGCCATTTTGTGAGATTCTAATTCACAACTTGATAGCAAGCAAGGGGCCAAAGCAGATTTTGTCTTTTCTTTTCTTTTTTTTTCCCGAGGAGACAAACATGATGGTTCTAAAAGAATGGTAGTAGTCTGGGGCTATCCTGGTTCTGGTAAACTGCCCTATAATAGGTGCCCTCCAGAAGATTCACTGCATTCTAACCCAATGTTATTGATAATGACAGCATCATCAAGAAAAATTTCATTCAACATGTTCAAAACAAAAGTTGAAGGTATGAATTTCATTTAAAAATATTCCTTTTTGAAATATTACATTAAAAATCCCAGGAGCTTTGGAAAATCCAGGGTTCTGGATAGCAAAGGCTATCCTCTAGACCAGCAGTGCTTCCCAGACATCTAGAAGCCATAGATGAGGAAAACAATAAAGTGGAGGTGGGAGAACCAACATAAGTGTATGTTAAATGTTAATTCTGCTGAGTAAAAATGTTTAAAGAGAACAACCACCATCTTTAATAGAAGTAAGGACACTCAAAGAATCAAAGAAATAGGAAGGACATTTCAGAATAAAGGGAAATCCTTTAGGTTGAATGAATTTATACACCTTGTTGTGATTTTCTTTATTTTATCTCACACTGGTGAGAACTTTATCTTGGGCAAGCAGTGACTGCTCCACAGCCTGGTGTTTGGAAGATGCTGTTCTGGAAGAATAAAGGTCTTTCAGTTGGCCTCATCTGGGGTCCAGTTTTGTATTTTCATCACCATTAAACAGGAAGAATTCATTAAGAGTCAGTGAGGAGTGTGTTCTCTTCCCCAGTGTTCAAGTGGAGTCACTAAAGTGTCTTTCATGCTGGGGTTCATGCGTCTCATTCACAGAGACAGGCCCAAGAGGACCGACCTCGGTGGTACATGACCACGATTATCATTATTTTTTTATGAGAAAATAATTTGGGGGAAAATATTTAAAATTGGATTACAACTGATTAGGAAAGTAAGTCCGTCTCTCCATGATAAAAATGACCACTTTTCCTGGTGCTCAATTATGAGGGAAATATATTGTGTAAGTCCTTATATAAGCCCAATTCTGTTGGACCAGAAGTTGTCTTTTTAATATAAAGGAAGTTATGAAAAGTAAGAGTTTTACTGACTTAGGAAGAAAGCTTGAATAAGTAAATACGAGACTGGTCACTTTTGTTTCTTGGAAAAATTAAAACAGAATAGGTTGCACCTCAAAGAATAAAAAGTCTTCAGAGAATATCTGGGTATTTTGGGAAAGTGAGTGTTCCTTTTGTTATAAACTTCTTCCAACCATGTTGGTCTCCTGCTTGCCTCCTGTGGCCTCAGATTTTCCACTCGCCATCAGAGACCATCTCTTGGGGTAGCTCTGCGCTAATGAGAATCCCTGGTACTGACGGATTCCCACTCTGACTATCTACAACTAGTCCTAGGCTAATCATGATAGCTATCAGAGCCTCAATGTTTTCACCTGTCAGATGGGATAATTGAAATGCCAGCTCAGAATTATTGAATGGACTATCAGTGAGCTGTTTTATGAAACAACTTAGCTACTATGACTAGTAATAAATATTAACTATAACAACAACAATATAATTATCATCACTATAGAAATGAGCACCTGAATTGGAGTCAGGACACCTGAGCTTAAGTCTTAGCCCTACCTTTTATGGTGTGCCATTAGGCCAGTCAATAAGCTTCTACTCAGATCCCCATCTGTAAAACAGAGATTACAATATATGCTGGGCCCAAATAGAAGCTCAACGAATATTCACTAGCTCTAATTTATCTAGGATCAGAGATGTGGTACAGCAAAAGATGGAACAACATATGAATTAAGCCATAGATTTTATCTGCTAATAATTTTAGAGACTAAAAAAAAATAATCCCTGAGATGACCTTATTTTCTTTTTTTCTCCTGAAAGTGGAAGTCAGTCGCCCACTGCAGTTAATTAGGTATTCTTATAGATTATAGTTAATGAAGGTTGGCTTTATATACTTTAAAGAAAAGCCTAAGTGAAAATGACTAGGAAGTGGTTTTAGTTTCACATGCTCAGAAAGCTGTTGATAATTACATGTATCCATATAATATTAAAAGAGGTATTAGTATCACACAAAGGGAGGTGATGGTCTTCTTCCTCTCAGTACTTATCCCATCTCCTTTGGAGTATCATGCTCACTACTAGACAACAATTTTGAGGAATATTGACAAACTGGAGTGTGTCAAGAGGAGAATAACCAGAATGATGTGGATAGACTTGGAACCAGCGCATATGTGAAATAATGTTGAAAGAGAGATAATTTAGAGAAAATATGAAAATTGCCTTCAAATGTCTGAAAGACTGACTTATAAATTTAGAGTAAATTTAAACTGTGAGGTCCTAAGAGGGAGAACTACAACCAACAGACAAAAGTCATGGGACACATTTTGGCTCAATATGAAGAAAAAGGACAAGTGGAGCCAAAGAAAAATAGAATTGGCTATTGTAAGAAAGAGGAAGCCCCTCGAGGTGGGAGGGATTCAGTAAGAGACTAGATGGTTATTTGTCAGGATCTTTATAGAGGGACTTCTAGATTGTGTGGGAGACCATAACTCTCGGCCGTAAACTTACTTCAATACCCATGAATATAGCTGAGCAGCTACTGCATGCCAGCACCGTGAGAGGTTCCTAGGTATATGCTAATGTGTAAGACAGACATGGTCGCTGCCCTAGTGACGCGCACAGTCTAATTAGGGAAACAGAGAGCAAGTGGAAATGCTAAGTGCTATGAAGGAAACAGAAAGTGAAGTGACAGAAGATGTCAGAGGTCATCAGAGAAGGGGAGGTCTTAGGAGGTGACATTTAACCTGAGACTAGAGCGAGGAGATGGAGCCATATTTGGAGGAAAGGAGGGTCGGGCGATGAGAGACAATACTCCAGGCAGAAGAAGGCCTATGAGGAGATGAGGCTGAAGAGACTGACAAAGATTCCATGGGCATGGTAAAGATTTAGGGTTTTATTTTGAGACTGGATGGACTGAGCCAGGGAACGACAAGACCCTTTTTATATTAATAAAGCTCACTTGCTGCAGGGAGGAGAAAGGACTGAAGGAAGGCAAGTGAGGAAATGTGGAAGTCAGTTAGATGGCTGCTGGAGGAACCTGGGCAAAAGTTGATTATGGGTTGGAAAGGAGAGAGGCTATAAATTCAGGATACATTTTGACATAGGGGAATCAGCATTGGCTGATGGATTGGCATGGGGGATAAAGGAAAGAAGATTCAAGTCATTTTCTCTCTTGAGAATATGACGGATGGTGGGACCATTATGGAGATGAGAGACTAAAAGACATAGATGTGGGAGAAGCTCAAGAGTTCATCTTTAGATGTGTTAAGCTTAAAATGCCTGTGAGATATCCAAGTGGAGAGATGTCAGTCTTCCAAGAAGATAGGAATCTGGAGGTCAAAGGAGATGGTCAGGCTAAAGATGTAAACTCAAGAGTTTATAATTTCAAAAAACAAAAAGCAAACAAACAAAAAAACAGACCTGCAAAGATCATCAGCAAGAATTTTATAAAGGTTATAACAATTACTTATTTGATTACATAAACCTCTAGTGTAACTTTTATGCCAAGTCCTGTGCTTGTCACTGAGCAAAACAAACAAACATAAAACAAACAAATAAACAAAAAAGAACCAGGCATGGTTCTAATTCGGCAGAGTTAGTCATCTGAAAATTCCCAGATTCAGACAGATGTTCAGCATAGGGAGATGATCATCCTGGGTCATCAGAGGATACAGCCAGTTCTATAATCATTGACATGGTGACCTGCATGGCATTTATTCCCCAAGAGGGCCAATGAGCAGAAGAAACCCTCAAATACCTAAGCCTTGACCTTCAGCCACAGAAGATGATAGGTCCAGGGGAGCATTTGAACCATTGGATTATCTTTGAAAATCTCTGGGACAGAGGACTTGGAACTCTGCAAAGACAGAGACACAGACATCTCTAGGATGACCTTGTACACATTAAGGTTCAGTGTATCCAACCTTGTGCTCTGAAGAAGCTCAATTATCACACACTTTTAGGGAAATTAAAGTTTGGAAAAAGCAGTTAAAGGAGGTATTTCAGATGATTTTAATTGGGTCTCAGCTTACTGAAGTCTAAGGACTGAATGCTGGGCTTCAATTCTGAAGCAATTGTCCACACTTTCATTCTTGCTTCTAAAAGTTTCAAGACCTTGAATTTAAGCATCTGAGGAGTGTTGGATGAAATGACCCTCGGAATTCTACCCAGCCTGTGATGGTATGCTTTGCCTCTGCTCCCCCAAAGGCAGCTTCAGTCTTAATCAGACAAAGCTGCTAGGTACTCCGCTTTCCCCCAACCAGTGTTCCTCTGTCTGCTTCTATGTGCTTGCTTCTTGCTGTTCTCTTTAACTTCTCTCCTAAGATCTGGTTTCTCTGCAATGCTCCCCATGTTTTTCTTGAATTTGTCCTTGAACACGTCATTTCTCGTTAACCTTTCCTTTAAACTTCACTGGCATCTAGCAGTCAGCTCACTGCACTGCTTACTGCTGTGTCATGTGTATTAGTCTTTGTCTGAGACTTGATTTTAAGGACTCTGGAGTAAAGAGTTGATGTCTTTGGGTCAACTCCCCAAGTATTTATGAGGACCAACTAAGTGTCAAGCCCTGTGCTTGGTACTTAACAGGAATAAAGAGTTGAACAAGTTATAAACCTCATCCTTTAAGGATGTACAATCTAGTGTGGGAGGCAGAGAAGTTTCTCAGTAGCTCATGGCAAACTATCAGATTTTATTAAAGGGCTATGGATGTATCAAAAAAGGACAGTGGTTAATTCTGATAGTATGTGGAAGTCAGAAAAACTTCAGGGAGTGTTCTGTGAAAAGGGCAAAGGGAAATGAGAAACCCAGAGCCTGGGGAATGTGGTCGTGATGAGAAGAACTTCTGGGAGATGAGTTTAGAACAGCTGATTGAGTCCATCAATCACTGTGAGCATCCTCGAACACTATGCTAACAGGTTAACACTTTACCCACGGACAAGGGAGACATGGAAGGTTTTTAAGTAGATAGAGGCCTCAGACCAGCAGAAAGCAAATGATATAGTCAATCCTAAGTAAATATATTTCAATTAACTGAAAAATATAATGTTCATATGAAATGGCTCATATGAGTAGAACAAACAAGGTCAAAACTTTTAACCCAAATCCAGGGGTGATGGAGATAGTGGGTCACTTCAAAGTAAACAGGGCTCACATGGAAATTTGAGGTTGGTTGTCAGTGGAGAAGAAATTAGATTTACTTCCTGAGATGCCAAAGAGCTGAATTAGATCAGGGAGACAAAGCCACAGACACACAGATTGCTGTTCAATATGATCACAAACTCTGGAACTGTTAGAACTCTCCAGCAATTGCTACTTGAAGAGTAGCAACAGTACAGGACATTGTTGGTGGGACAACTGTTTGTCAGGAATAACATGGAGGGAATTCATAGCTAGATAAGAAGCTGGGATTCAATAAGTGGTTCCCAAAAGACTGGTTCAGTTTGGGATGAGGTTTTCACTCAACAATGGGAAAATAAGCAAAGATAAGGGTTCTGTAGTGAGTTTTCAGGAATGTGTGCAACTGATTATTTCCTTCCTTCTTTTTTAGTGTTAACATATTCCTTTTCTTATTAAATCACATTGACAAGAGATGGCAATTTTTTGTTTTGTTTCTTTTAATGTCTTTCCTTGACAATATAAAACATTGTCAAGTGTCCTCACCCCACTAATATATATATATATTTACATTTTACTGGTCTATGATATCTGTAGTCTGAGTGCCACTGGACTTCTAGGGGAAGAGACACCAAGGAGTTCTCCAGCTTCCCTTAAGAAGGGGGAGCACAGCTATTGAATGAAGTTTAAAGACATTTAGAGGGGACTATTAGAGGTGCTCTGGATTAAAGGTCAGAGCACAAGTGAGCATGATCCTTCTAACTCTTCCTTCCATGGGCTTGAGGTTCAGGGGTCCAGGGTCCTCCCTCCATGAAGAAGGTCCAGTCACCTCCTTTCTCCCTTTATACTTCTCCTTGTGCTGAGCAGGCTTTAGCAGTCCCTCCCACAGAGGCCTGTAGAGGATAACTAAACCACTTCTGCTGGGGGTCTTGAGAAGCAACCTTCTCTGGGTGGGTTTTGTTGCTGCTTTGCCAGGGCCAAGCCAGGATTGTTTTGCTGGGGGTGGGGACTGGAGACTTGGCAAGAGCCATAGCTCATTTGCCCTGCTGTGGCTCAGGGGAAGAGTGGTTGAATTTAAAGGGGACTGGGTGTTGGTGGACCTGGGTCCCAGACAGCACTCTCTTAATCACATTCCTTTTGGACAATGGTATCAATGGCCCTTTCTATCTTCAGTCCAGTTTATGACATCATTGTATGGATCAGCTAGGGTAAACTGTGCAGAAAGCTGAAGGTCCACAGGACTCTGCTGATCTGGTAGCTTGGGGTGCTGGAGAGAGATTAAATAATGACTAAGCAGAAAGAATCAAAGAGTTAGTAGGATTATATCAGGAACCTCAATTAAAATCTAGACATCTCCAGGTCTCCTTAAGGAATACCGGTAGGGTCAAAGTTCCTTGACCAGTGACCATTCCAGATGGTGTTCCCCTCTTGAGAACACTTAAGGAACAGACAGTTCTGTGATCTTGTGAGAAGGAATGTTGGTCAGGCAGTGAGTCAGCCAGAAAACAGAGGCTTTGTCTTTGATTTCTGGCTCTATAAAACGACCAAAGGAATTTTTTTTTTTTAAAAAAAGGCAAAAACACATACAGAGCACTCTTACTTACTGCACTCTGGATGGAGGAAAGAGTCTGAAGGACTGATGTGAGTCCCACGCTCATCTCTGATCGAGTTATATATCAACTCATGTAACTGTAGTTAGGGTAACTGCTGGTTCTAGTTTGCACAGGACTTTCTTGGTTTTAGTGCTAAAAATCACACATTCTGTGATCCCCCTTGATCTCAAGCAAATCAGGAAAGTTGATCACCCTAACTGTACCTCAATTTTCTCATCTGTAAAATGGGAATAATTATGTGCCCCTGCCCTAGCTGCCTATAGTGCGAGGGTCAAAAGAAGTGTTTGATGGGAAAATACTTTGAGATTAACTCTGGACAAATGCAGGTGCGGTATTAAAAGCATCACTAAAGCTCACCTCTTTGTGCTCTACCTAGAACACTTTTCCACTTTTTGGAACCCTAGTCATCTTACAAGACTCTAACGTATTTGTTCTCTGCAAATCCTCCAGCAATGACTCCAGGCAGAGTGGATCAAGCCTTCCTTTCTGGTTCTACTGTATTTGTAAACCCTATAACAGCCAACTCATTACTCCATTACCCATCTCTGCTCCTCCAATCAGACTGAGACCTCTTTATTGGCAGGAACCCTGTACCAGCACAATAGTTAACACAGTAGCTGTTTGATAAATGTTTGTAAAGTGAAGGAAAAGTTTTAATTCCTGAGATATACCACAGGGTTGCCTGAACCCACAGAAACTGCACACTAGTTTTACATGTATAAATATATATTTCTGGCCCTGTAACTTTCTTTAGGGTTCTATGGCTAAGATCAGCTGACACAGCTCTGAGACCTGGATGGGGATCTGAAGTCTGGCTCCTCCGGCAGGAATTCTATAGACAGAAAGCATTTCTAAAGCACATCTGATCCCCAGCCCGCCCCATATTGTGAGAAGCAGGTGTCAACAGTTCATTTGCAGCTCACAGTAAACCACATCTGGTCCTGTAATGCAGAACCATTTGTCTGCAACAGCAGGCATACAGGTCTGTGTCAGATACCTCGGAGATGCTTGACAAAAGATAATGAAGGGAATAAATGAAAGTCTCCCCACAATTAACAGAGAGAGTGAAAACACCATTCAGGATGAGAGCCAGCCCACTGGTCTCATCTCAGCTACCTCTGCTTCAGTGAAAGGGAGAAAAGCTGGGCCAATTCTAAGGATTGGTCACTGGAAGGCAGATGTCAGTGTGAACAGAATGCTGGGCAGGCCAGCAGGACCATTATTTTCTTGTGGACTTTAAAATACACAAGGTCATAATGCTGGAGAATTATTTCCCTCAGTGATAGAGAATGGCTCCTGAGGAAGAGGAGGATTCTGATCTCCCAGGTCTCCTACCCTCAACCTGAGCCTGTGTCTCCAGCTTTCACTCCCTTTTCTTCCTTCATCTTTCTACCACCTCCAGCCCCTCATCTCTTGCTTTAACAGCTCCACTTGTATCTGTCTTCCATAATGGGATTTCATGAGAGATTTTTTTTTTTTTTGAGGAAATGATCCCCTGCTGAAAACAGCAATAAGAAAGACTGAAAAAGAATGCATGAATTACCCTCTCCTTCACTCCTGTACTGTATGCTGGCAGTGGCTTTTACCTGAAATAACTTTCTTTCCGTCTTGCTCATAGATATTCTCCTCACTAGTTAAGGAACTGCTCAGGGACTGCTGCCTCCTCCTAGAGGCCTTCCTAGAACTCCCACCCTGGGAAGGGGCAAGGTATTTAACCCCCACCTGCATGCATTTCCCACTGCGCTTTGTTTATCAATTTATTTTTATGGTATTTCCTTTCTTCTTTTTATTATTAATAATATTAGTGTCAGTTGTTACTGGGTTGTGTCTTTTTCCTTCTCTCTTTATTTTATTATTATTTTTTTTGTGTGTGACTGGTAGGGGGATCGTAACCCTTGGCTTGTTGTCGCCCGCACCGTGCTCAGCCAGTGAGCGCATCCGCCATCCCTATATAGGATCCGAACCTGCAGCCTCAGTGCTCCCAGTGCCGCACTTTCCTGAGTGAGCCACGGGGTCGGCCTTTTTTCCTTCTCTCTTAAATGTGACCACCACTAAGAAATTTGGATAGCTCACATAAAAATAGAGATTTTTAGTTTTTTTTTTCTGAAAAATTAGAAGATCTGGCAACATTCCCACATATCAATATTAGACGGGACCTGAGTGGAGGCTGTCCCCTCTAGTCAAGACACGTACTCTGGTTCATTAAGTGCTCATCATTTCCTGTGATCTCCCTGAAGATCAGTGTCAATTTCCATTTATAGCATAGTGTAGTGTATAAGAGCATAAACTCTGAACCTGAACTGTCTGGGTTTAAATTCTCGCTCTGCCACTTACTAGCTCTGTGACCTTTAAGTTATTTAATCTCTCTGTGCCACTGGTTCATTACCTGTAAAATGAGATCTTTAATAATATCTACTTCATTGGGTTTTTGTGAGAATTACATAAATCAGGGATTGCACATGAGGATTTAGACAGTGCTTGCCATATATAGCAAGTGCTCAATAAACACTGACTGTAACTATTGTTTACTATAGTGTTTGCATTATGGTTTTGTTTCAGAGAGTGGAGAAGTAGTGTCTGTACTCATGACTCTATAAAAATGAGGAAATCACATAGGGTTTACCTCTGGTCTATTTCACTCATTTTCTTTACCTGACCCTAGGGGCATTTAGGCTGCAGTCCCTGTACTAGATAACAAGTCTTGGGAGTGCCAAGATTCATTCATCTTTGCTTTCCTTAAGAGTACTTACTTCACCATTTGAATATATGCTATGGAATATAAAATAAAATATGAAATATAAAATAAGGGATGTCAGTAGAATTACATTGCATGATCATATACTTTCATTTGCACCTTTAAGATGTTCACTAATAATGGCCAAATAAATCCACAGGTTGAGAGTGAGTTGGTTTAATGTGTGTCATGTGGTCTCAGTAGGACTAGTATTTTCTAGTTCTTGTGAATCAGACAGAGCAGACACGACAACCAATTTGATAAGCTGCTCACAAAGTCACCAAATACATGGAAATTGGATGGGCAGGAACTGGGCCATGTGACAAGGGATTTCCTGCATGCTAAATTCTCTGCTAGGTTCTCTGGGACAGATGGCCCTTGCTTCACTGGTCTGTACCTGGAAATGTAAGCAGACAGAAGGCAGTGGAAGTAAGAGCAAAGATACAGGAATGAGGAAAGGTTGTGTTTGTAAGCCACAAGGAGACTGGCTTGACTAGTGTTAGGGATTATTTTTTAACATTCCTCCAAAGGAACAAATTACATTCCCATGGTTAATATGGGAATATGATTAAGAGGTCACTATGCTCTTTTGAGAATATGATGAAGAGGTCATTATGCTCTTTTTCTGCTAGACGTTTTTGCTGAGGGAGGATGAATAATATATGTAAACTTTCCTGTCTTTCTTTTGGTTGGGGCCTTTACTGGCTTACTACCAGGAAGTTGGTTCTTTGGGTGAGGGATTCACCTGGATCTTTGCCCCTTCACCTCTGAGGAAGAGCCTGGTTAGGAAGAACTGTCAAGTCATGATCTTAGCCTGTGGGGCCATTCATAAAATGTTGCTGGAACAGATGGCCCAGAATTTCTCTGCAGGGGCTCAGCTCAGGGCTAGCCCTTACTCTTCCTTTCTGCCTGCCCTCAGAGGGCAGGCTTTGCTCAGACACTGGAGCTTTCTACCTTCAGGCACATGGATGGATGCAGTGTGCCTATTAGCTGAACGTTTGGGATACCGAGTGCAAAAGAGAATAAAAGGGCACATGTGAACAATTCTGTCTCTTGGTATCCTGAAATTTCCACCTCACTGCAGTAAAGAGTCCGAGTGTGGTCTAGCCCAGAGAAGGCAATCACCACTAATTTGGGTCAGATACCTAACCAAACAAGACAGATGGTGAGTGTGCAGGAAAAGCAGAAAGGGAAAGGAGAAGAGGGGACGACAGGGGATTCATGTTCCAGAACTCCTTATGCACCGTGGATTCTTCATAAGTGATTCATTTTATTCCTAAGACAGTGCTGTGAAGCTTATAGCAAGACTGCATTTGGAAGATGAGAAGACTAAGCTTTGAAGATATTATATAATAAATGTTAATACTTTTTAGTCACTTTATGATGTGCCAGGTGTTGAAACACTTTGTTTTATCTCATGTAATCACTTAACAACTACTGAAATAAATGTTAGTGTTACCTCCAGTTTTTATACTTGAGGAAACTAAGGCTTAGGCAGGTGAAGTAACTTGTTCATAGGACTTTTGTTATTAATTGGCAGACCTGGGATTTATACTCAGTCCTGACTTCAGGACCGTACTGCTGCTTGCTACTTTCCCAAGATCACACGGATTGTAAATGTGGGAGGCAGGGTTCGAATTCAGGTCTGATTGACACCAAAGCATATTTGCTTTCAAATCCCCAAGCCCTCAGTGGCAGAGCCAGGACGGATGTCCAACCCTTCTCCCTCCTGGTCTGCCTTGGTATTATAGCAGCTGCCTTCATAGAAAAGGCAAAAGACCCGGAAAGTCAAAAATAAAGTTGCTGATGAGGAGAGAGAGAGAGAAAACAGAAATACTATTTTTGATAGAAACAGCTTCTTAAAAGAAAGCAACATACAATTTGTATATCAGCAGGAGAAAGCAGTGTTTCAGCAGGCAAATCACAGCCTGCGCTGGGCTGCTGTTCTCACCGAGGTAAAGGCCATTCATTTCCCATGTTGTTCATCTCCCCAGATCCTTCTTTGCCACCTCACTCTCGCCACCTCCCTCCTCTCTCTCTAATGTGTTGCTTTGCTGTTCACGAGCTTCTCAACCAGGCATAACAGCAGTGGATCTCTACATGTTTGTCTCTGTGATTGCACCAGGATCCTCTCAAATAAATCAGCTCCGTGGAGCTCCAGCCAAGCCTAGTGCTTCAAGAGGAAGTGTTTGGGCTGTGGAGGCCCCCTGTGTCTCATGTCCCTGATGTTTTCCCTGGATGTTTGAAGGATGCCACCTTTTAAGGCAGTGATGGGTTCCTCCATTAGCACAGAGGTGAGGATGTGGAAAAAACGAGGGTTTAAAAGTCAGGGCTCCTACCTAAGCCCCATTTTACAAATCACTTTGAGAACCTGGGCAAAGTGTCACCTCTCTAAATCTTAGTTTCCTAAGCCACGAAAGGGAAGTGATACTATCTAAATCAAAAGGTGAGGGAAAATTAATACTTTAACATCACAGGGCACTGAATGCATTGCTCAGCACATAGCAGGTGTGAAACAGATGCAAATCTCCCCTTCCCCACCTCTCACACTTAGGGTACAATCAGTCTAAAATAATCTGCTTTCCACTGCTGAAAGGAACCAAAAGCATATGTAGTTTTGGGGAGCATAAAAATTGGGGGTGTTTTTGGTTTAACCTGTTGTGCACAAGCAAGGGAACCTTAATACATGTACCCTTTTCCACTTTTAGGTACAAGGCAAGACATCACCTGTGGTATGGCCCTGATCCTGGAGAGAAAGACACTTGTGCCCCCAAAACGCACATGGTACAGAATGGAGGCAAGGATTCCCTAGGAAATTCAGGCAGAGCAGACAGTGAGTCACTTCCCTTTATGGAACCTCAGTTTTCTTATTTGCACATTGGCTGGACAGAACTAAATGCTATTGTATGTGCCTGTGCATTTGTGTGTGTGTGGCGGGTGGGGGGTGGATATTAAATGAACTCTATATTCTAAATAGTCATTCCTTCCTCATAATTTCCTTCCTTACATCCTTGAGAAGGCATTCTTCCTTGATGATTGAGAAGAGGTCCTGAAATCAGGCTGCCTGAGTTGAAAATCCAGCTTTCCCATTTCCATGCCAGGTAATTCTGGGCAAGTTCTGTAACCTCTCTATGCCTCAGTTTCCTGAACTGTATGATGAAGATAAAAACAAAATGACCTTCACAGCATTGTTGTTAGGACTAAATAAGATAATGCACATCAAATACTTCTTAGAAGTGCCTTGGATGAGTCAGTGCTTGATGAATGTTAACAATAAGTCTTATCATGATCACCACTAAAATGCTAAATCAAACCCTTGCCACTCTCCTGCCTGGACTTTTGCACTGGATAGTGGTATGAGCCTCCTAGGAAGCTTTCACGGTACTCTATAATCCATCCCAAGAGTCCTGATCTGAGAAGCTTTTGTACTGATGCAGCTTTCCTTTGGCAAACCTCCAGTCTTTGTTTAAACACGTAGACACAGACACAGACACACAAACATACCCACATACATGCACACACTTCCTCTCTATGCTTCCTTCCCTTTCTTTTTCCCTCCCTCCCAACCTCCCTCCTTTTTTTTTCCCCTACCTTTTTATTCCCCAATTCCCTCCCTCTCTCCCTTTCTCTCTAGCTCTTCTGAGGATGCAGGCAAATCCAGCCTCTCTGCTCACAGGGCTTTGTCTCTGATCAGGCCCGACCTGGGTCACAGAGTTCAGGGGGTTACCATGACAACGAGCATCCCTGGCTACCCATCAGGAGGCAAGGACCAATTGAAAGGGACTGTCATTTCCCTGGGACATGCTGTATTTATCCTCAGCAGCAGGCCCTGCACCAGTACTACACTATGGGAAGAGAGGCTGTGGCTTGTTAGGGTGGGAGGGAGGGAGAAAAAGGAATATTAGGGTTTTATTTTTTTAGCATGTTCTCTGTGGGGGAGGACCGCAGATTGTTCTGAGAGAGACATTTTATTTCTAATGCAGCCACTGTGTGTGGGGGTGGTGGTGGTGAGGGTGGGGCTCATGTGCATTTCTGATGAACACAGTTGGTTTTACAAAGAAGGAAAAAAGTTATTTGGCTCCAAAGTGACTTTTTAGGAGGTCTAATGGGAGGAGGAGAGGGGTGGAAAATTAATGTTAATTAGAATCCTCTGTGTCAGACATTCTGCTATTTCATCAAATAGTCAAAGCACAGAATTATTATTATTCCAATTTTACAGGTAAGAAAACAGAGTCTTATAGAGTTATAGTTACTGACCCAGCTAAGTCAAACTGCTGGTAAAGTAATGGGACTTGTACGTCAGTTGAGGTTATCCGACTTCAAAGATCATGGTTTCCACACCATTCTGTGCAGTTGCCCTGGCACCCTCCATCATGGTTGGAGTGATTTCCTTCTCCTTCAGAGCTGCCTCCTTATGTGCTGCCTCCTGAGACCACGTGCATGTCTCTCTTCCCTGACCTTCTCCAGCCCTCTTTCCCAAAGTGGCCTGCTGTCCACCTAGAACAGACCCACCTGGGGCACTTGCTCAGACTGCACATTCCTGGATCCCACCCTGGACCTGTAGAATCAGAAATCTCAGGAATCAGACTCTAGGCAGGGGCATTTTTAACCAGTTTCTCTAGGTAACTGTGATACACACTGAGGTTGGAGAATGGTTCTCAGAGCAATAGATTCAACACCACACAAAACAGCTCTTGCTTTTTTGCTTCCCAATTATTTTCTAGGTCAATGTGATTCTCTAAAAGAGGAGAACTCTCTGTGGCTGCTGTAACATTCAGATAAGCATTAGACAAAGAAAAGGTGTTCAGGGAGGGCCTACTGAACCAACTTGAAGATACAATCATGACATATGGTCCCAGCGTGTGTGTGTGTGTGTGTGTGTGTGTGTGTGTGTGTGTGCATGCTTGGCAGCAGGGAGGACAGTGACTAGGAGACCCTCAATCTCTGGAAGTGAGAACCCTCCCCACAAAAACCTTGTGGTATCTCTTCCCGAGTCACAATCTCCCTCCTTTTTTAGCAGATGGCAATATAGACAAGCAGTTCTTGGTAGATATTTTCCAGCATAAAGCTGTGTGAAGGGAAAAATATACACAATGGAAATGCCAATGAGACTAAAATATTGATGAACAATCTTGAGTTTATGTCTGATTAAAAAAACCAGATACAGGCAAGATACAGTCAGTGGGAAAGTGGGAAAAGGTGACTGGTGTCCTCCATCATTTTTACTGGTGTGCCACAGAGCCTGTGCCCTCCCAGCAATGCCTTTCTTACCCTTCTAGGCATTCCACAGGTAAAATGGAGGTGGCAGCAATTAGTCTGTTTTGGAAATCAACTGTATATCTTCCCATTTTCTGTCCTTGTTAGAGTCAGTTTGTACTGCGCAGGAGCACAAAAGTCCCTGAAAGCTTACATGACAGACTTTCCCCCCAAACTTCCCAGCTTTAAAGTGAAGCCTGTTCCTCGTGATGAACATGAAGCCCAGCACTTCTCCTGTCTGTCCGTCTCCTGTTATGATCTGTGACTATGTTCATTATCTCCTACCAAGAAGACAGCAAAAGCTTTCTAAGTGACCTCCATGCCTGTGATCCTCTTCTCTCTGATACACATTGCAAACCACTGCCAGGGTAAAGTTTGGAAGCCTGTCTCATCATGGTACCTCCCTGTGAGTGGCCCTAAAAGGCCCCTATTGACATCTAGTAAAAAATGCAGAGACATTTGAGATCCTTTGCAGCATGACCACAACCAATCATTCCTGCTTATTAATGCATTCTCTAGTTAGAGTGGACCTCTTGTTGTTCCTGAAAACAAGTCCCATGTTTTCCAACCTCTGTTTTTGCTCCCTCTGTGCCCTCCCTCACCAATCTGGAGCATCCTTTTTCCACTTCTCATCTATCATGATCCTTCAAGGCCTTTCTCACATGTCACCTCTGCCATGAAACCTTTGCAAATCCTCTCGTTCAAATGTTGACTTGTCTCCTTTTGAGTGTTTCTGACGCTGTTAGGCATTGATAGAAAAATAGGTGTCTATGCAATTCTGCTCGTGAGCTGTACTTGACTATGCATTCTTTAGGTGCTGAGATGGCATTTCCATCACTGCCACCCCTGAAGCATTATGCACAGAGTGTTGTGTGTGGAAGGTGTTTGGAAATGGATCTGTGCAGTTGAATGGCAAGCACAGGGAGTGGGTGAAGACGTTCTCAAGTGCCCATTAACTATTGAGCTGCAGGATGAAGCTGCACTGTGCTCCTGTCCCCTTGGCCCATACATCTGGCGTGGATAAGACACATGACAGAAGACAAACATGTCATGATCACAGAGACCAGAGAAGACTCCATGTAACCATGGTCACAGTTAAAGGCCAGACTTTGACCAATGTCCTGATTAGGGTCTAATTCTTAGCAAATCCATTAAGCTCCTAGTAGGTGGTTTGTGAAGGAGAATCATTAGCTGAGACTTTAAGGCCAATCTGGTGTTGATTCTTTCTTGGATTGGTAAAACATGGGCCATGACCCCTTACTTAGGAAATCTGAACACATCATCCCTGACCAAAGGGATTATTCATCATAATAAAGAAAAGAGACTTCAGTTTAGACCAGCTGATACTTAGTTGGTAACAAAAGGGCCAATCGATCATAATTAGCAGATTTACCAGTTGCCTTTCCCTAGTGACCGGAATTGGCTGCATAGGTCTTTATCCACAACCTAAGGCTTCTGAAACATAACTCAGCCCCTCACCCAACCCCAAACATGCAGTGACAGCCAGCAAACAGCATCTGTTTCAAAGAAACACCACCTGTCCAAATGGAAAATCAAGCATAGAACCACCTTGCTTCAGCACAGTATTTGTTTCCAGAGCAGAAAAGACAAAAAAAAAAAAAAAAAAAAAAAAAAACATTCTGTCACTGACAATCACCTGGCTTCTGCCAAGTAGACTTGGCAAGTCATAGAGAACCATTTGGGTCTTAGATATCAGTTATCTGATCATATGAGGCAGAGCTGGGTGATCTGCCTTGGAGGGACCTGAAGCTTCTTCTGGGGAGGTTGGAAGGGAGTGAATGCCCCACAGGTGTGGTGAGGTCTGGCTTCATTGAGAGCAAGTGGTGAAGTAGGCCTGCCAAGTAGGTCCTTTCTTGATGCCAGCACAGGCATTACACCTGGACATCTGCCTGCAAGGGCTGCAAAAGCCCCACCTTTTATAGGGCAGAAGAGAAGTCTGTAACCACACCTGGAGCATAGTGCAGCAACTTTCTATAGCATAAGCACTTCGAAAGAGTTTGCAGCCTTGTGAATGATTGAATGAACAGCCTTTTAAAAACTATTTTCTATAATTCAAAATAATTTGAAGACAAAATTGATTTCCTCTGCCAGATCATTTTAAAGTATGTATCAGCCTTTTTCTGCGGGTCCACAGAAACGTGGACTCTCCTTTACTCTTCTCCTCACTTTCTACCTTTGTCACCTTTGCCATGCAGCACAGTTTCCTGGGATCAAATCAGTGGATTTAAGATGGCTGGAGCAGGCACATGTGTCTGTGGTATTTGGTTTGCCATGACTCTTTGGTATTTGACCAAATGGTGAAATGGCACCATTTGGGGCAAGTGAGGCAGACGTATGATGGAAACCTGGCTGGAGAGTGTGTGTGTAGTCACTCATTATTTTCTGTAACCATCTTTCAATGGTACATTCTGTGGAACTTCTACACTGTTGGTTGCTAAATAATCCCTTTTAATGCAGAGATGAGAAGTAGAATCTGATAGGGGGCAGAGGGAGTTTCCCAAGACAGAAATTCAAGGCCCTCTTAGGATGGGCATTACTCTTCCGTTTTTGAGTCAGAAGGCCCATGGCTATCATAATGATTGCCACTGGCAAGAAAGGAACACTGTAAGAGGGCAGGTAGCATGTGACAGCTGGGTATTCTTGACTTGCAAATCAGCCACCAGTAATCTGTATTTGAAGCATATTCTTTTTCATTTCTCTCTCCCTTTTTCTCATACTCTCTTTCTCAAAATCAATACATGGATTGTTATGTCTTTTACAGAGATATGAGCAAAAAAATCAGGTTTTTCTTTATTACAGAGTTAAATTATTTTCAGCATTTAACCCAGAAAGAATCTTTATGTGTACAAGATTCACAGAAGCAGTGTTACTACTCAAAGGAGTGGTATCTGTTACATTAAAGTGAGTGTCCATTATGACCTTTTGCTTTCACAGTGGTGAGTGGATGCTCTGGACTCCAAAAGTCTGCTTTTACTCCTGAGTTGATGGTCATTGTTTGGAGAGGTACAGACAACCTGGCCTGAGTCCAGACTCCTGCCTTTAATGGTGCTGTTAGTCATAAAGGCCAGCACAGGTTTAAAGTAAGTTACAGCCATGGGTTCTGAAGACACACTGCCTAGGCTTGAAATCTGGCTCCCATCCTATTAGCTGTGTCATCTTGATCAGGTAGGTTAACTCTGTCTTTCTTTTTCCTCATCTGTAAGATGGGAATAATGGTACTTCATAGGGATGTTGCTAGGGTTATATGAGATAATGCATATGCCACAATGCGTGGCGCTTAGTAGGCACTCATTCAGTGATACTTTAATTACAATGGAAAAATATTTGAGTGCCAGATGACCTGAGTTTTAGGTTCATGTCACTCAAACATCCAATATTTTCTGAGTTGTCACCTTATTCCAGGCACCTCTGTGTGGGATGGGGTGGTAGATGTACTCTGTTGAATGGACAAATCATGTCACCTCTTTATACCCTGTTTTCTTAACTTCACGTTCAAGTATTTAGATTAAATCATGTCATTGACTCATACAACCTTCAGCAAATTGTAATACTGCAGCATCATGGATGTTCCTGGACCTGTAAGAACACATTCTCTATTTTGGGTCTTTCTACGGTGATATGATATATATTTCTGACATAAACGTCTCTTCCTTGCCAAGCACTATCATCTGGATTCCCTTTGAACTTTTCCTAAACTTGTACAAAGGGTCTTCTAAGCTCTTCCAGGCAAAAATGCATGATTGATAAACACCAGTCCATTTGGTTTCCTTTCACTGGGTCTCATTCGGTTATGTCTACCCTCCTCTGGATATCTTTATTTTCCTGATTTTCAGATAATTACTTAAAATTCTTCAATATATTATTGTTGTTTTTCAAATAGGGACAAAATTCCTTTACAGAACCCTTCCCTACCTCATTCTCCATCCTCAGTGCAACCTTTCCCCCTCTTTATTAGCTGAGTTCCTGGAACACTTGGCTTTTTCTAGTTTACCAACTGTGCCATAATTTCTTGCCTTAGAGTCTTTGCACATGCTGTTTCCTCTGCCCGGACTACTCTTTTCTTCCCCTCACTTCACCTAGTTGACTCCTATTAATCTGTCAGACTTCAGCTTGTAAAAGGCATCCTTGGAGAAGTCTTCCCAGCCACACCCCACACATCCTGCAGACAAGATCGGACCTGCTATCTCTCGGTATGTTTGAGATCTTTTTGTCTTTATCATTCTTCAGTTTCAAATAAGTTAGCTGCTGAGTTTTATCTATTTATCCTGCTTGGGACTCAGTTTTCAAATATGGGGATTTATGTTTTCAATAAATTCTGGAAAATTCCTTTAAAATATCACCTCTACTCCATCCTCTCTTGTCTGTATCTGGAACTCATAACAGACTGAATTTTTTGTCTTTCATGTCTCTTAACCTCTTTGTTATATTTTTTCTTTTTGTCTCTCTGTGTGATATTCTGGGGAATTGTCTCTCTTTTTTTCCCCAGTGAACTAATTCTCCCTTCAAGTTTGTCTAATTTTCTGTTTAACCCTTCCATTGAGATTTTATATCAATGACTATATATATATATATATATATTTTTTTTTTCTTCTTTTTTGTCTTTTTTTACTGACCAGTAATGGGATCGCAACCCTCGGTGTTGCGCCCGCACCGCGCTCAGCCAGTGAGCGGGAACCGGTCTCCACATGGGATCCGAACCCTCGACGGGAGCGACGCCGCGCTTCCAAGCAGCGCACTCTCCAGTGCGCCACCGGGCCGGCCCTCAATGACTATATTTTTTATTTCTCCTACTTTTAATTTGTACCTTTTCAAATATGACTGATCTTTAATGATAGTGTCCTTCTTTTAGAGATATTTTTGATTACTTTCCTGCTGATTCTTGCTCACATAGATTGTCACACAATTTATAACTCTGCCTTGCTTAGGGTGGTCCCGGAATAATCAGCTTAATGCTTTTCACTCTGGCTTTGATTTCTTTATTTCCTTTTTGGCCCTAGGGATTTTCTAACTTGCATTTAAAAGGCTATTAGTTGCATCTCATCCAGTATATCTTAGGTGTTTTATAGAGGGAATTCTGTTCTGCCATATTTCTGTAAGTAGATGTCCTCTAGGTCCCCTTTTATAGACTATCCTAATATCATAATTGTCATTAAACAATAATCATCTGTTTAATGTCTCTCTCCTACAAGCATGTAGCTCCATGGGGATAGGGACTATCTCCACCTTGTCCAAAGCTGTAACTCCAGCTACTAGCCCAGTGCCTAGAACAATGCTGGGCTCAATATCATGGAAATGAATGAAGTGAAAGCAGAGGCAGAGGTGGCCCTGGATATCATGTCAAGATGAGTTAGAAACCTCTCTCCAGCCTTTCACAATCTTTATTGACCCTTCTTACCCTTTCTGGAATTCTACCCTGCCCTAAAATGACTTAATCCCTCTGTAATTGGCATAATGTCTCATAGGTGAGTTCACACTGCACTGTTTTCAGTTGTCTTCTACACAGATTATCCCATTTGAACTCACAACCACCTTGGACCTAGGAAGGAATGGGATGATTATACTCCCTTCACAGATGAGAAAACTGAGGATTGAAGAGATAATACGTCTTATCTTCTGTAAAATAGTCAGTACTATATCCCAGAATTAAATCTCGGTCTTTTGACTTCAAGTCCTCAGAAGGACTCATCCTTACCTGTTTAGAATGAATATTAGAGCTTCTTTATGTGAAAGTAAAGTCCACTTTGCTTCTTTACTAAACTATCTATCTGTCTAAAGAAATCAGTACCTAAGTAAAAATAGGTGCTGCCATAAAATTTGGTGCTATTTTGATTTCGATAGTCAGAGTCTCAGGGCTCAAAACTACTTGATTTTTCATTTGGACAATGTGTTTATGTTTCTTTTTGAGACAAACATTACAAACCACCTTCTGTCAAAGAATCCAGATTGCTGGAGAACCCTGTGTATAGCCTAGATAGATGCAGGGGATGTCTAGTAAAGAATGGGGTGTTATAGGTCACATGACAAAAGCACAAGGTTCATTGATGTTTAACACACTTAGAGGGGTAAGGTGAGGTGTGGGGAAGAACACACGGGCAGTGGCAGTCATAGCAAGCTGAGGCCCCCAGGTCAGTTTCCAACCTCAGGGCTGACGATCTCAGGTGGCTGGAATCTTCCAAGCCCACAGGTGTTGAAGAAGAGCCCACTTGACAGCTTGCATTGTGGCATTGGAGCCAGGTGGCAGATGCAGCAGCTTCATTCCTGAGATAGGGAGGGGAGAGGGAGCACCAGGGAAGCATATCTTGGCTACTTACCTCAGGGCGGACCCCTTGGGTGTCGCAATGCCATAGCCTTTGGAATCCAAGTTACCTCCCACCTTCATGGTGTCACAGGGTTTCCGCTGCTCAATGTACTCATTCATGGTGGATTCCAGGAGGTAGGCATATTTGCCTTTGGATTTCCTCACTCGGATCATACCCTCCTCTGTGGTCCGCACAAAAACTGATGGTTCTGCTGATTTCATGTATGTCCACATCTTCTCGAACACGGCAATTTTAGACCTCTGGCAGGGGACAGGAACAAAGCCAGAATTAAGTGCTGGCTATGCTTGGAATTGGGGTCGGCACACACATTAATGAAGAGCTGAGTGTAGCTTGATCGTACATTCATGAACGAGATTAGCTCAGGAAGAAACAAATTATGAGTGATTGCAAAATAAGAGGCTTTAATTAGTACCAGTAGGTTCCAAAGTACAAATATCTTGCAAATACAGAATGAACAGAATAGTTCAGAATCTTTTAATTACTTCCGAGTAATTATGTTCCTCATAAATATGGGGAAAGTTAAGAAACTGGGGCCCTGTCTGGCTTTTAAAGACATTAAAGAACCTATCTATTACCCAATAAGGCAATATTTATACTGTCCAGAAGAAGTAGAGAGCTGAATATCAGCGCAGCCTGATTTCATTATTGGAACATAACATTGAAGATTTTCTGGGTCACGGGTTGTCAAATTCAGTCATCCCATATTGCAGGACCTACCCTCAAAATGTAAACTATTGTCTGATAAAGCTAGTAATTTAGGACCAAATATTGTCACCTTTTTACATTTTAAAAGCCTCTAAATCTAGTCAAGCTGCTTTCCTTATTTCCCCCTATACTCGCCTTGCACCTTCAATTTTTGGGGACTTTGCTTGGACTGTTTACTCCACTTGATATGCTGGTTCTGTCCAGCAACATCCTTCTTCTCATTTCATAGACCAGAATAAGTCCTACATATTTGGAACCCACCTCAGTTCTAAGGACAATGATTCTTAAACTTTAGTGGGCACCAGCATCATGTATAGAGGTTTTAAAAATGCAGATTCCCTGGCTCTAAATCTAGAGATTCTGAGTCAGCACATCTGGGGTGGAGCCCAGAATAAATCTTTTACAGAAGGTCCTCCCATCATGTGATTCTGATCAGTATGTCTGTGTGGACCTCACTCTGAGAAACAGCATCACAAGGGCTGATATTCTTATTAGACACATTGTCTGGGTCACTCACTGGATGGCCAGGCAAGACTACTAGTATTGCAAGTCATTTCTCCTTGTGCATAGGTCTCAAGTACGTGAAAGCTGCCTGAGGACAGGGGATGTCTTCCCTTCTGTGGATTCTTCACAAAGTCTAATCAAGTACCTTCCACACAGTAGGTCCTTAGTCAGGATTGACATTCTAGGACCACAGTTCAACCCTCTCATCTAACATGCTCTTTCTAAAGGGTATTCTTTTACCAAGGAGTAGATGTATTTTAGAGATACTGGAGTCTGGCTTTTGAAAATATTTTTACAGATCAACAATTGTTGGGCCGAGCCCGTGGCACACTCGGGAGAGTGTGGCGCTGGGAGCGCAGCAGCGCTCCCGCCACGGGTTCGGATCCTATATAGGGATGACCGGTGCGCTCACAGCGCTCACTGGCTGAGTGCGGTGTGGCCGGTCTCAAAAAAAAAGGTCAAAACCCCCCCCATAAAACAATTGTTAAATACAGATGAGACTATTTTTTATTTTATGTATTTATTTATTTTATTGGTTATGAATATTCATGGGGTACAAAGCAAATTGTCACCACTCGTGCCTAAGATGTGATGGCCAGATCCATACTGGTAGCATGTCCATTACCACAAATTGTGATTATACCCCATGTCCCCCACCCAATTATCCCCAACCTCCCTCCCCCATCCCCCTTTCCCCACTCCACTTTGTATCCCTAGGTATGATCTCTCCCTCTGCAAGTCCAACACACCACTATGGTCTTTCTTTTTTCCTTCTTTCTCTCTTAGCTCCCACTTATGAGTGAATACATATGGTATTTATCCCTCTGTGCTTTGCTTATTATACTCATCATAAGTTTCTCCAGGCTCATCCCTGTTGTTGCAAATAGGAGAATTTCATTCTTTTTTATGACAGAGTAGTATTCCATGGTGTATATGCCACATTTTCCTTATCCAGACTATTTTTTTTAAAAGACAGTTGCTATTAGAATCATCCTTTGATGACTACACAACCCATCTAGTGGTTAATTTATACATTACAGATGTATTTAATATAAAACTATCATCATGCATGCAATATATCATTTTTCTCTCTGCAGAAGCATCAGGTTTATTTCCTTGATATCAATCAACATCAAGTGTTGGTAAGTTATTGATATACAGTTGTCATTTGAACCAAATGACCTATTAAGATTTTGGGGGACCTGGAAAATTCTAGGTCTTGAGGGAAAAATTAATGGAAATAGTTTCTGAGAATTGCAGGGAGGCATTTGGGAGAACGAGTCTTAAGTTTCAATAGTCTATATAATTAGATAAACTAGATTATTTGATTCACAGTATGGTTTACAGTTTGGACAAGACATTGGATTGGATGTGACAAGCTTAGTTCTACTCTTGGTTTGGTCTATGGAAAATTCCTTCTCTTTGGGCCTTAGTTTCCCCATCTGTTCCATAAGGAGTTTGGGCATGGTAGTCTTTAAGTCCCTTGCTAGTTTGAAATATCTAGTTCTTCATATAAAGATACATCATTCAAGCAACAATGTTAATGTGCAAAACAAGAAAGAAGGGAGGAAAGAGAGGGATGATTCCAAAGTTAGGAGAGGAAATACCTAAAACCAATCATAGCATCTTCAGTGTATTTAATGTTGTCTTACAGGAAACAGGGAAATGTATAAAACCACATTTGCAGATGATCTTCCAGGCACAAAACCAACAAAACACTCAGCAGGGCAATTGCAAGATGCAATTTGACCTGACAGGATGGACACAGCAGGGAACTGGCTGCTGACAGGCAGAGCTGAAGAGCCCTTGGGCAATGGTATGTGGGAAATTAATATGTCCTCACAGCCTCACCCCAGTGCCCCAAATGCTAAGGCTGTGCTCACAGGCGCCAGGAACAGACTATCAGGAAAATCTAATCTTCAGGAATACGAAAGTAGCATGAGTGGCAGGAAGATTGGAAGCATACTCGGGGTATTTGTTCATGGATGCCTCCTATCATCTGCAGCTCCCATGGCCCTCAGCACATCTTAATTAAACTGTCTATGGAGGGTTAAGTGATTCTGGGTTGGGGCTGCCAAGAAGCTCTGAGCTGCCATGGGAACTTGAAGCCAGATTTTTCAGAGACTGGGGTAGAAGAATTCTTGTCTGACTATTCCCTTCTTTGGCCTTGTGGGGTTGGTAGGTGATCCTGCCTTCCTACTGACCAAAGTCCTGGGGGGATAATTCTCAAAGTCAGAGTCACAGAGATAGAAGGGTAATGGCACATATCTTAGTTGTGATCTCCTTTTACAGGAAAAGAAGCTGAGGCCCATGATGTGGCCATGAACTGTCCAATGTCACGCAGCTTGTTAGTGGCAGAACCAGGAGTAAACCCTGGCCTCTTTACCACACACCTCACGCCTTTCCACAGCAAACAGCTGCCTCCCTTGTTTTGGGCTTTATATCTTAGTAGCTGCAGGACCTTGGGCAAGTAATATAGCTTTTATGAGACTCAGTGTTCCTCATCTGACGATGGTGATGGTAGTATTCACTGCACAGTGTTGCCATGGAGATTATATGAGAACATTAAGTAAAGTGCGTAACCCAGTGCCTGCACAAGGAAGGCATTCTGTAAGTGGTACAATTACTACTAATAATTATGCCCTTTTTTTCAGGTTTACTTTAGGGTAAGGATGCTCACTACGTGGCTTGCTTGATACCATATTCCCTTCCTTTCTATGTGGCAGACATTGATATCAATCAAGGAATTTTTTCACACAGAGCCCAGATGTGACCTCAGAATCCCTCTCAACATAGAATTCTGGGCAACCACTACTGACCAACTGACGTTAGCATGTGGACTACACAACCTATTTGCCACTAGTGTCACAGGCCTAGTTGGGGCATAGAACTTGTGGAATATGCACTGCCTTGGCTCCAGATTCTTAACTTTGTCCTGTGGACAGAGGAAGTAATATGTCAATTGATACAGTTATTAACAAAGAACTTTGAAGTCTTAAGTCCCAGCAATGCCTCTAGTTGACTAGGGCATGACCATTTTCTCCTCTGGGTTTCTGTTTTCCCAGAGGTTAGCCTACGTTTGTCCACAGGCCTATCTGGCAACCTGAGTGATCTTTTAAAAAACATTTATCAGTTAATGAGCAGCACCGCATCAGGACAGCATGGTGCCGTGGCAAGGATACAAGTACTTGGGTTAGAATGAGGAAACTCAGATTTGGGACCTGTACCTGCCACCTGCATCATGAATTCCTGAATCTCAATTTCTTATTTACAAAGTGGAGACCATAACCCCTGTTTTGCCATAGGTGAAACGTGAATGAGACTGTGGGCATGCAAGTGCTTTGGGGACGACCTGGGGCATGTCGTATACACTCTGGGGATGAGAGCATTGTTAAGTGAATTGGGTGGTTCCCCGACTGCATCAGCAGGGGCACAGGACTGATTTTATGCAAAAATAACAGGCATCTCCTTCACACCTGGTTGCGGGCTAAAAATGTCAGAGAATTGTAATGAGATTACCAGTAGTTTTTCTACTGACAGGCTGGGTGAACTCAAGCAAGTCACGCCTCTCTGTAAAACGACAGGCTATGACCAGGTGACCTCTCAGGCAGCTTCTGGATCAAATATATTGAAAATTGATGATTTTAAGCCTTGGAGCCAGGATCAGTGATTAAGACTTTGGTCCCTTTCCTGCCAGTCATACAGAACACAAAGCCTGTGATCAAGAAACTACAGTGCATCACATAGTGGGTTACTTGAGGTCTGAGATTTGCTCCATGAAGTTGCAGCGAGAGCCTGGGTGAGACTTCATGGAATCCCTACGCTGTAGCCTGAGTCAATACAGGGGATTGCTCTCTATGCTCCTCTGCTGCTTCTACCTGTGTGATCTTAGCAATTCCTTTTACCTCTCCGAGCTTCATCTATGAGATGGAGACAATAATCCCTAACTCGTCTCTAATGAGAGGATTAAATGAGATAATTCATATAGGGTGTGCTTAGCCGAGAATGTGGTTCATAGTAAGTGCTAAGTGAGTGTTAGCAATTGTTTATTATTTTTATTTGATCAATATATGGTATCTCCATGTGCTATTTGTTCAGCTCCCGGGATGAAAAGGCCCAAAGTCCAGGGAACTACGTATTTTTCCTGCTTCTGGGCATTTGTTCGAATTGTCCCCTTTGTGTAGGATGTACTTAGCCTACTCAGGTCTGACCTGGTTTTATGGTATCTAGAAATGTTTCCAGGTCTGTGCTGTGTGGTTTTGACCCCTACCCCTTCTTCGAGATGCCTCCCCAATGTTTGCACTTCCCTGAAGCCCTAATGCTAAATGGAGCCTCTGTTCATCGTTCCTTGTTTTCCTTTGTATTTTACATGCCTTATCTCTCTCTCTCTTTTTTTTTGTCTTTTTTACTGACCGGTAACAGGATCGCAACCCTCAGTGTCGCGCCTGTACCGGGGACTGGCAACGGGATCGCAACCCTTGGCGCTGCGCCCGCACCGCGCTCAGCCAGTGAGCGGGAACCGGTCTCCACATGGGATCCGAACCCTTGGTGGGAGCGCCGCCACGCTCTCAAGCGGCGCAATTCTCCAGTGCGCCACCGGGCCGGCCCATGCCTTATCTCTTTTAATCTCATTAAGACTCTGAGATTGACATTATTCGCCTTATTTTATAGATGAATGGAAATGGTGTCAAATAGGCTAAGTGCACAGTACAAAGAAGGGACGGAGCCAGGTTCCAGATGTGTATGTGGCTGAGCCTGAAGGTTGTGCTCCTAAGCTCTCTGCTCCTCCGCCTATGCTCGCTGCCTCCAGCCAGAAGACATCTCACCACCTCCCTCCTACTTTACATCTTCTCCCTCTCTCATGGCAATATTTAATAGGTCACCTATTCCAGTTATTTTTTCCCCCATATACTACCTTCTTATTCATCAAGTCAACGAACACTTACTGAACTCAAGCTATGAGATAGGAGGAAACACAAAGAGCATCGGGTCTGGACTTCATCTGTAAGCTGTTCCTAATTGGTTATTAACCAGACTGTAAGCTCCTCATGGGACCAGGGAAAGAATTATTTTTGATGTCCTTTGCAGCCCTCAGAAAACTAGCAGTTTGGTTTATGCAAGGGGTCTCAATCAATACAGGAGCTTTAAAGCTTCTACAAACATAGAAATGCAGATTTCTCAGGGGTCTGTAGAAAGCTGAGAAATGTTCTGAGTTTCTCTGACTTGTACTCAGTTAAGCAGTTACCCCGGCTGCCTGTTATCTCATGCTCTTTAGTGAGAAGGAAATTTTAATGACAGTACTGGTTCCCTTTTGTGAAAGTGCCTTGAGACAAGGGATGTCCCTACCCTGAAGAACTCCTTAGTAGATCCTGCTTCCAGCGTCCCATAAGCGATTTCCGTCTGCTTTGCTAGGTCCTCTGCACTCTCAATGGGAGACACCATCCTCTCCACAGTCAGGAAGGCGGCCAGGTTGGCTGTGTATGATGAGATGATGATCAAGGTGAAGAACCACCAGACTCCACCAACGATGCGGCCAGAAAGGGACCTGCAGGCCAAAGGGAAGAGGCATGAGAAGCATGGCCACACTGCAGAAGACTATGGGGAGGCACCGAGAGCCAGCCTGAGCTGCCCCCTGTCCCCCATCCGTGGAGCTGTCAAGCCTTATTGCCCTTTCTCCTCTGTCAGCAGGATGTGAGAATTCAAATGTCAGAGAGATTCCAAATTTTGTTCCTTATCACTGATAGGGACCTGTAGGGATTCAGACCTTCAGGGGTGATAAAGCCCACAGGTACATATTCACATTCACTTTTACACTTATGTATATATCAAGACACATACCAATGAAGGCACAGATAAATCAACATTTGCCCACAAAAATCACAAACATGTATAAACATCCTTTCAAATGCAGTTACGTATACACCAAATATTTGTGCATGCATATATGAACACAAATGCATTTACACACATACAATGCACACATTTGATTGGTCCAGAAATGTTGGTCAGACCACCTCATTATTGCCCTTATGGCTGGCAAAGGCCACCAAAATGATGGACTAGAAGGAAGGGAAGAAAGGATATACTGGAAATAGAGTGATAATAACCGTAGTCCAGCTACTGTATGAGGGTACTTCAAAAAGTTCATGAACTGACTTGGAATTTTCATATTTCACTATTTATATTGAATGTTTTCATCTTCTGGTTCAAAAATAAAATAAAATAAAGCAATTGCTGATTTTAAAACAAAGTTCATGTAAAGATTCATAGAATGTCACCATTGCGTGCAGGCACAATTCTTTACCCTGCCCCCCGCACCCCCATAAGAAAGAGAAAAAAAATATGGCTGAAATAAAAAAGATCAGAAAGGCAAACATGACGGTCATACATGAAGTGAGAAATTTATCTTTGAACTTCTCAGAGTCCTATTTTCCTCTTATATGCCTAAAATAATAAAGAGAAACATGCCCAGCTAAGAGTTCCACTGTGATCTCTCTGATTTGGCTAGGATATTTCCAAGGCTAGGGATCCCCAAAGACACTGCAAGATGATTTGGATGTTGATGAAGTGATTTTATGTGGTGGACAGACATGGCATGAAATCATATGGAATCATACAGTGATAAAGTTATTTACATTCCATTTCTCTTTCTATCCTACTCAATTTATCAAGGAAGTGCCGTCCTGGAGCTCCTATAATTTTCAGCCCTTTCTAACATGTGCTCTGACAGCCTCAAGTTCAGAGTCTTCAACATATGACCGTGCTAAGCTAAAACCTAATATTTAACAACCAGAAATCACCGATCCAACCCATGAGTTTTACAGAAAAAGAAACTCAAGAGCCTCCAATCACACTGACTCAGGAGCAGTAACCCAGGCCTGCTGGCTGGCTCTGCAGTTTCACACTGTTTTCAAAACCCTGGCTGAACCTTTCTGTGTTACTTCCATGTCCCTCTGCACTTCACTTTGTCTCAGTTTCTTGGAGATTCCTTTTCATTCTAGGCAGACAGTGTTCACTCCAAGAAATTCAACAAATATTTGTTGTTCCTTGCTATGTGGAAAAGACTGATCCTAGATACTTCACAGTAAGAGGGAAATAAGACAGAGAAAACTTGTTCAAAGGAATGAGAGCAGGCGAGTGGAGACAAGCTATGTCACGTGAAGAAGAGCTGCAGGAAGAGGAGATATTTAACTGGAAGAAAAGAAGAAGAAAAGAAGAGAGATGTGTGTGCTGAAGGGTTGATGTTAGGCTTGTACTATATGATCTGACTTTGGAGCATTTGGCAGAAGATCTAAGAAAACGAAGACTAAATATGAGGAGGATATTTTTGATGGGTAGGGTGGTACGATGTTGAGATGGCTGTCCTGGGAGTGGAAGAGAGTTCCTCATTTCTGAAGGTGTTCAAGTGATGGGCTATTTATAGAGATGTTGTACATGGTGGCTGCTCTTGGTCCCCAGTGTACCAAGTGCTGGGGACACAACTTTAAGGAATACAGAGGAGGCATCAAGCGGATTGTAGGGCCAGGGACCAGCTGCTACATCTCACACTCCTCCCATCTCTGAGATTATGTGATTGGAAATCATAAGTAGGTAGACCAGTTGCACTGCTTCCATTGAGCAATCAAGCAAGATAGATTGACTACCACAGAGACAAAATCACTCCCCCAACGGTATACAGTTGAACTCAAAATCACTCAAGTCTTTGGATAACTAGTCCAGTGCTCTCTTCACCGTAGGAGGTAGCAAGCACATGTGTCACTGCCATTTGAAGCTGCAGCTCCTTTCCCAACTCTGGATGACCACACGGCATTTGAACTGGACTTCTTTCCTCCATTGGGCCTCCTATCCCCCAACTCTCCTGCCTAATCAGTTCTCATCATGTCACTTCCCTACTTAAAACCCATCAAAGCCTTTCTTTTAATACTTGGAATAAAATTCAATCTCTCTGGTGACTCTTGAGGCCCTGTGTGGTGTGGCCCATTGTGCTCTCTCCAATACCATCCAACAATGTACTTTCCGTGCTCTGGTCATGTTGGTCTTTGTTTGGTCCCTCATATTCAAAAGACTTCCTCCCTTCTCACATGCTGCTCTTTCCCCTGATCAACGCATCAATCCCTATGCATCCTATGTTATCCTACTCACCACATTTTCAGCTTTCAGATGTAAGACTCAGCCCCATGCAGCTCTTGTGGCAGTAGAAATTTGACATCTGTTTGTTTGGTTGTTTGACTGTCTTTGTTCCCTTAGATTGTAGGTTCCATGAGCGTAAAGGAAACTTTTAGTTCCTTTGTGCAGCATTGGATCTCTGGTGCCCAGCATGGAGTACACACCCCCAAAACAAATGAATGCATGAATGCACCTCTCTCATAACCAGTGGCTCCATTCACATTCCATTAGAGACTGGGAAGAGTTGTTAGGGCCAGAGAATGCAAAACTGCTTATGAGTGTTCAGGACGGCTGTCTCTTTCTCCAGCATTACTGAATGAAGAGACCCAGCTAAGTCATTCTAAGTTCAGGATCATCTAGTGAAGCTCAAAGTCTTCCTAATAAAATTCCAGGCCAAAGTCTCCTCCTTCCCTGTTCTTCTTTAGTTAATATTTATCTGCTGTGTGGTGCAAGCAGCTTGCTCTGCACAGTATTCTGCATATTCCCACCTACTTAAGGAGATACCAAAGAAATAGTCTGCTGCTTAACAGCTACCAAGTGTCATCTGTGGAATAACTGGAGGGCTGGGGGAAGAGGTTTTTCAAAATGTGACATGATTCCGATGCTTCATTTGCATCTGATCTGAAAGATGGGAATGTGAGTGTGAGGCTACCCTCCCCACCTTCAGCTCAGGCCTGGTACAGGTGAGGCTGGGCCTCTATCTCAGAACACATCTCCATCCTTGAGGCAGAGAGTGAGCTGGTGTTCTTAGAGTCCAGGGCCGGGCTGATCAGCCCCACGACCGTGGCAAGTTGCCTGCCCAGCTGGGCTTCAATCTTCCTGCTCTGTGTAGTGGGTGAGACTTACCCTCATTCATGGTGAGAAACCCAAACTTTCAGAACTAGAAAGACTCTTAGTTCACTCTTCCCTTTAACTGATATAAGCAATTGGAATTAAAATAGTACAAGGAGAAAGCACTTTGAAAAGTGCCATTGAGGGCCGGCCCGTGGCTCACTTGGGTGAGTGTGGTGCTGACAACACCAAGCCAAGGGTTAAGATCCCCTTACTGGTCATCTTTTAAAAAAAAAAAAAATTGATCAAACATGTACAAATCAGACTTTACATACAAATTTAGACTTTCAGCTTCTGTTTTTGAAACTAGAGGTGATGGTATCTGAATACCAGAATTCTTATACCTAACATACTTCATTTCTTATTTTATTTTATTATTTTTTATATTTTATTCTATTTTGTCGATATACAATGTGGATGATTATTGTGGCCCATAACTGAAACCTCCCTCCCTCCCCCCTCTCCCCCCTCCCACCCAAGTGTGTCCCCTCCATTTTCTTGTTGTAAGAACTTCAAAAAAATTGTGGTGGTTATATCTTCCTCTCCCCCCCCCCCCCCC